>NC_135957.1:81864756-82034756 GCF_053455715.1 Rhinoraja longicauda
TGAGTTTATGTGGAGGACAGTTAGCGCATGCTGAACGCCACAGGGCGCCCCTTCTGCTTAATACGCGGCTTGCCCAACTAAGCAGAGCCCATGTAGATAGATAAATAGTATAAGAAGATAACTGCAGATGCTGGTACAAATCGAAGGTAGACACAAAATGCTGGAGTAACTCAGCAGGTCAGGCAGCATCTCAGGAGAGAAGGAATGGGCGACTTTTCTTCAGACTGAAGAAGGGTCTCGACCCATTCCTTCTCTCCCGAGATGCTGCCTGACCTGCGGAGTTACTCCAGCATTTTGTGAATAGATAGATAAATATATATTTATATACTTTAACGACGACAACAACAAAAAAGTGCCCCCCGCGTTTGACGTTTCGGCGAATGCTGATCGCGACTTGGGAAACGAAACTAGCCCCAAATAAGCCGGGTTTGTGTGGGAGATGGGATCGGGGTTAGAGCCGCCTTGTTGAGTATCGTTGGTTCATCTTCACTCGCGGCCTCACACAACAAATAGGGAAACACACACTCTGGGCATCGCACGTGGGTTGAAATCAACTCTGCACCTCTGTCTGCACCTCTGCTCCACATGGACTGTTGTTGCTTGATACACCTCGACCTACTGGCTTTCTACTCGGGGTTTTTAAAAATGTAAAGATGCACTTTGTTGATTATCTCCCGGGTTATCCCCGTCAGTTAAATTGAAATGTTGTCTTATTTCTCCTCTTCCCTCCCCACCCTTGTGTGTGTGTGTCCATGTCGCTTTGTGTGTGCGTGGGTCTGTGTGTGTGTGTGTGTGTGTGTGTGTGTGTGTGTATGTATGTCTGTGTGTGTGTATTTATGACTATGTGTCTATGACTGTGTGTGTGCATGTGTATTTGTGTGTGTGCATGTGTATCTGTGTGTGTGTGTGTGTCTGTGTACATGTCTCTGTGTGTCCCTGTGACTGTGTGTCTATGTGTGTGTTTGCGTGTGTATACTTGTGCACATGTTTCTGTGTGTGTGTGTGTGTATGATTGTGTGTGTGTGTATGTATGACTGTGTGTGTGTTTGTGCGTGTGCACACCTGTGTACATGCCTCTGTGTGTGTGTGACTGTGTGTATGACTGTGTGTGTATATGTATGACCGTGTGTGTGTGTGTTTGTGCGTGTGTATATCTGTGTACATGTCTCTGTGTGCTTGTGACTGTGTCTATGCGTGTGTGTATACATGTGTACATGACTGTGTGTGTGTATGACTGTGTGTGTGTGTATGTATGACTGTGTGTGTGTATGACTGTGTATGTGTGTATGTGTATGACTGTGTGTGTGTGTGTGTGTGTATGACTGTGTATATGTGTGTGTATGACTGTGTGTGTGTGTGTATGTCTGTGCGTGTGTATACATGTGTACATGTCTCTCTGTGTGTGCATGTCTGTGTGTGTGTGCATGTGTGTGCACCTGTCCAGGAGGGGCGGGTAAAGGTGATGGCGACGAAAAACGCCGATTGAGTGAAAAAGAAGAAGGTCAGATTCAGCATGGGAGCGGCCACTGCAAGTGGTTCAACGTTAGAATGGGATTCGGGTTTATCTCCATGGCATCCCGCGATGGGAGCCCCTTGGACACACCGGTCGATGTTTTTGTGCACCAGGTAAGTTTGCACAATTCCGCAAGGTTCATTTATAAAGTCTGCTTGACCTTTGGAGGGGAGAGGGGAGGGGAGTGGGGGAGTGGGGGATTGTTGTTAAAAAAAGTCAACTGTGAAATCTTCTCTTTCTTTACTGAATTGCGTTTGATTTTGGATCCCATTGTTGGATTATGGAGCCGGGTGCTCTGATCCCCCCACCCCCCCCCCCCCATCCCCCCACCCCCCCCCCCCCCATCCCCCCACCCCCACAGAAGATAGACACAAAATCCTCCAGTAACTCAGCTGGTCAGGCAGCATCTCTGGAGAAAAAGGAATAGGTGACGTTTCGGGTCGAGACCATTCTTCGGACCCAAAACGTCACCTATTCTTTTTTTCTTCTTCTCCAGAGATGCTGCCTGTCCCGCTGAGTTACTCCAGCACCTTTTTTTGTGTCCATCTTCGGTGTCCAACTGCAGCATCTGCAGTCCCTTCTCACACGTGTCCAGTGATTTTAATTCTCTCTCTCTCTCTCTCTCTCTCTCTCTCTCTCTCTCTCTCTCTCTCTCTCTCTCTCTCTCTCTCTCTCTCTCTCTCTCTTCTCTCTCTTTCTTTCTCTTTCTCTCTCTGTGTTGGCTTTCATCAGTTTGTTGTGTTTAAACTCTGGAAACAGAACGCTGATGTTTGATTTCCGACTTTGCCATAAGTTGCGTTCTTTTCAAAAGCACCGACAATGTTTGTACCGAGTGAATGAATGAATTTGAAGAAGAAATCATGCCCGCACGCCGAGTGTGTTTCTGTTAGCGCACGTATATATATATATATTTATTTATTTTTTAAATCCCAGGCAAGGTGAAAGGCAGAAATGCCTGTCTCACGCTTGGAAAATTTCGAGAGCTCGGACACACTTAGCTTTGGTAAACATTTAGAAGGATGAGAGGGGATCTTATCGAAACGTATAAGATTATTAAGGGGTTGGACACGTTAGAGGCAGGAAACATGTTCCCGATGTTGGGGGAGTCTAGAACAAGTGGCCACAGTTTAAGAATAAGGGGTAGGCCATTTAGAACTGAGATGAGGAAAAACTTTTTCAGTCAGAGAGTTGTGAATCTGTGGAATTCTCTGCCTCAGAAGGCAGTGGAGGCCAATTCTCTGAATGCATTCAAGAGAGAGCTAGATAGAGCTCTGAAAGATAGCGGAGTCAGCGGGTATGGGGAGAAGGCAGGAACGGGGTACTGATTGAGAATGATCAGCCATGATCACATTGAATGGCGGTGCTGGCTCGAAGGGCTGAATGGCCTCCTCCTGCACCTATTGTCTATTGTCATTCTTACTTTGTAACATCACACCCTGTTGTAGTTGATTTCTCGTGGCGCACCCTTGTTAATGTTGGTAAACATTCCTTTTCTTTCTCACTTCTCTTCGGATGCTTTCGTTTTAGTTTCACTGTTTCGTTGCACTGGTGGGTCTTGGGTTGTTGGAGGGTCGATATTTGTACCCGATCCTCGCAGTGCTCTGTTGCGGAGGGGCTTGTTAAAGGTAGCCTGGTGTGGAGTCGGAGGTTGGGGGGGTTTGGCACGAGGATTGCCTGCGTGCAAATTGTAACCCGGATAATTAATTATCACCGTACACGTTGGAATCATCGGATCCTCCCAATCAAAGAGGAGATTTACATTACAGGAGTAAAATGTGACTTTTGGAAGTGAAAAACCTTCCTTGTGGCGGTTATTGGTGTTTCTATCAACCGGTTTCCATTTGCAACTTGAGATATTTCCCCCCCTACCCGTCTTTGTGTGTGCGTGTGTGTGTGTGTGTGTGTGTGAGTGTGTGGTGTGTGTTGTGTGAGTGTGTGGTGTGTGTGTGTGAGTGTGTGTGTGGTGTGTGGGTGTGTGAGGGCCGGGAAGGGGGAGAGAAGAGAGAAGGAGGGAGGGAGAGAGAGGGAGGGAGGGAGGGAGAGAGGGGAGAGAGATAGAGGGAGAGAGAGGAAGGGAGAGGGAGGGAGGTAGGGAGAGAGAGAGAGAGAAAGAGAGAGAGAGGGAGGGAGAGGGTGAGTGTGTGTGTGAGTGCGTGGTGTGTGTGTGTGGTGTGTGTGTGAGTGTGGTGTGTGTGTGTGTGTGTGAGTGGGTGTGTGTGGGTGTGTGAGTGTGTGTGTGTTTGTTTGTGTGTGGTGTGTGTGAGTGTGTGTGTGTGGTGTGAGGGTGTGTGTGACGGTGTGTGTGAGTGTGAGTGTGTGTGTGTGTGTGTTTGTGTGTGAGTGTGTGGTGTGTGTGTGTCTCTCTCTCTCTCTAAACCTTTCTTGGGTCGTTAAGCACGGGTTTACGACCTTGTAAGGTTACTTTATGGACGAATACAGCGCCAAAGAGAGAGGGGGGAGATGTTTTCGAGCGTGTTGGTCGGTCGAAGCCTTGTGCCACAGTGGCTTTAGCTTCCATTGCCCGCCACAGAATCGGGCATGTAAGGCCTTGATTAGAAAAAAAAAACCCAAACCGTCTTTCTTTGGAGTTAGGGTTTCCTCCTTAGCCTTATCACTACGCAGAGAATTAGCATTTCGAAACGGGGAGGGGAGGGGTGTGGGACTTTTGTCCGGTGATCGAATCACAGTGTGTGTGTGTGTGGTTTGTGCTTTGGTGGCAGTCGCTTGAGTCGGGTTTGAGCAGATCGCGGGTGGCTTTGCAAGATAGCAACTCGCCTTCGCAATGATTGGGGTCA
This sequence comes from Rhinoraja longicauda, assembly GCF_053455715.1. Classification (NCBI taxonomy): domain Eukaryota; kingdom Metazoa; phylum Chordata; class Chondrichthyes; order Rajiformes; family Arhynchobatidae; genus Rhinoraja; species Rhinoraja longicauda. Next base: position 81,869,065 of record NC_135957.1, read on the forward strand.
TAATTCCATGTATCTATTTTAGGGGAAACAAGTGGAGTTGGGACTTCCACGTGGTTATTGCCCCCTTTAAGTCCAGCCGCCAAGGTGATTTTTGTGCACTTTTTGCTTTAGTGCTGTGGCGAAGCAGAGGATTTAATTGGAATTTGTTACAACCGACTTTAACAAATTAAAATTACAACGAGCGAGGGTGTAAATTCGTTCCCTTCACTTGTTAGACGAGAGTTAGAGTGTTTTCGTTAAGACAACGATCGGAACAATTATTAAGAAGATCATCTTAAACAAAGTTTTTTTTGTGCTAAAAAACTTCCTTCGTGTTCTCAATTTTTGTGATGATGGTCAATTATTTAAGCGTTATTTAAGCTGTGATTTTATATTGCGTGACATTTGTTCTGTGTTGCAGCGATTTTGTTTTTGAAAAAAGGATATTTTGAGAAATGTCTTTCGTTTAAATGCATTTTGATCGTTTCAGTTGTAAAATCGTGATGAATGTGTTTTAAAAATCTGAATTTTGTGTAAGAGAACGCATTGATTTAAATACTTCTTAAAGGTCGCAAGTTTTTGTCGAGCTATCGTGTACATATATTGTCTATTGTCTATCGCTGGTCGGTGTGGTAAAAGCTAAAAGGATAGTTCAAAGCAGAAGTCAGACTTCATTTTAAGTTATGCGTAGGAAGGAACTGCAGATGCTGGTTTACATTGAAGATAGAATCAAAAAGCTGGAGTAACTCAGCGGGACAGGCAGCATCTCTGGAGTGAAGGAATGGGTGACGTTTTGAGTCGAGGCCCTTCTTCAGTCTGAGAGTCAATGAGAGGGAGACACAGCAATAAGGAAGGGGAAGGAGTGAAAACGAGACATCAAAAGAGATGGGGTGCAAGGAAAATGTAGAATAGATCTATCATCATTTTAGGCTAATGCTAACGTATCGAGGAATTAAAAATTCTTTGTTCTTTCCAAATGCCTCGCAGTGCTAGGTATTCATTTAGACACCGTCTAACAACAGATTATTTGTCTGTAAAAGGCATCACTGCCATCTGACTACCAAGTCACTATTTTGCATGGGCAGCTTACAACCCAGTGGTATGAATATTGAATTTTCTGACTTCAAGCTACCCTGGCTTTCCCTCCCCCACCCTAGTTCTCCGAATAGTTTAATTGTCCTCCTGATTAAATATTACTGATTATATAGTATAAGAAAATAACTGCAGATGCTGGTACAAATCGATTTATTCACAAAATGCTGGAGTAACTCAACAGGTCAGGCAGCATCTCGGGAGAGAAGGAATGGGTGACGTTTCGGGTCGAGACCCTTCTTCAGTCTGAAGAAGGGTCTCGACCCGAAACGTCACCCATTCCTTCTCTCCCGAGATGCTGTCTGACCTGCTGAGTTACTCCAGCATTTTGTGAATAAATTACTGATTATATGCCTGGTTGTCACTTTTTCCTCAACGAACAATGAACCATTGCACATTTCCTTGTCCAACCATCCCCTTTGATCTGTCATTTTCACACCTTCCCCTTCCACATCTCCCTCTCCCCTGACTCTCAGTCTGACGAAGGGTCTCGACCCGAAACGTCACCCATTCCTTCTCTCCCGAGATGCTGCCTGACCCCTTGAGATACTCCAGCATTTTGTGCCTACCTTTTGATATTTACTACCAAGTCCACTCCTTTATCCCATGATAGTTGAAATGGGTACCTCTGATAAGGCAGCTGCATCAGGGCAAAGGTTGGGAAGCTGCGGAAATGTATGTGTCCTTCTCCTTCCCTGCATCCCTGGCCATCTTGCCATCTAGCCATACAATCAGCAGCTTGCCTTGGTCATTAGTGATATACGATCATAGCTGAAAAGAAAGTCAAAATATTGTTTAGTTTTGTTTAGTTTAGAGATACAGTGCGGAAACAGGCCCTTCAGCCTGCAGAGTCCGCACCGACCAGCGATGCTAATACGGTCTGAGGAAAGGTCTTGACCCTTTTCTCCAGAAATGCTGTCTGACCCGCTGAGTTTAGTTTAGTTTAGTTTAGAGATACTGCACAGGAAACAGACCCTTTCGGCCCACCGGATCCGCGCCGATCAGCGATCCCCGCACATTAACACGGGGGACAGTTTTTACATTTACCAAGCCAATTAACCGACATACCTGTACGTCTTTGGCGTGTGGGAGTAGACCGAAGATCTCAGAGCAAAACCCAGGCAGGTCACGGGGAGAACGTACAAACTCCGTACAGACAAGCCCCCGTAGTCGGGATGGAACCCGGGTCTCTGGCGCTGCATTTGCCGTAAGGCAGCAACTCTACCGCTGCGCCACTGTGCCGCCCTAAGTTACTCCAGCTTTTTGTGTCTATCCTCGTACACTATAACACTATCCTACTCACACGAGGGATCATTTTTACCAAGCCAATTAACCTACAAACCTGTGCGTCAGTGGAGTGTGGGAGGAAACCGGAGATCCCGGAGAAACCCCACGCAGGTCACGGGGAGGAAGGTACAATACAATACAATATATCTTTATTGTCATTGTACAGGGGTACAACGAGATTGGGAATGCGCCTCCCATAAGATGCAATAATTTAATTAGCTAGTCAGTATTAATTTAAACAACAACAACCCAGCGAAACAAATTGTAACAGTTTTAAGACAGAATAAAGTGCAAGTAGATCTGTGCCGGTTCACTGTGCGATGTGACCATCTGGCTCAGCAGAACCGGTTCATAGCAGCTATGGCCCTGGGGATGAAGCTGTTCCTGAGTCTGGAGGTGCGGGCGTAGAAGGCCTTGTATCGTCTGCCCGATGGAAGATTCGAACAGACTGTTGCAGGGGTGTGAAGAGTCTTTGTGGATGCTGGTGGCTTTTCTGAGGCATCGTGTGTTGTAGATGCCCTCCAAGGCTGGTAGCTGTGTTCCGATGGTCCTCTGAGCTCTATGGACTACCCGCTGAAGAGCTTTCCTTTCTGCCTCCGTGCAGCTGAGATACCACACTAGGATGCCATGCGTTAGGATGCTCTCTATGGTGCAGCGTTAGAATGTCGTCAGCAGCTGTTGGGGTAGACCAGACTTCTTCAGTGTTCTTAGGTAGAACAGTCGTTGCTTTGCCTTCTTGACCAGCGCAGCTCCATACAAACCCCATACAGACAGCACCCGTGGTCAGGATCGAACCTGGGTCTCTGGCGCTTTAAGGCAGTAGCTTTCAAATTTCTGCAATATGTTTCCTTTATGCTGGAAGCGGATGGTAATTTAACACCCATTAAAAACAAATGACACCACAATTAACTGGGAATGTGCAATCAAGTATATGATGCATAACAGACCTTCAAACAACTAAACCACATTTTTATTATCATTAGTCCTCAGTGTATTTATATAACCCAGTGGTATTTATATAAGCTTGTGCATTTGTTTATATTTACGCATGCTTCTCATCTTTATTATTTATTGCTTTTATTCTCCGTGTTGCAACAGGAGCTATGTTCTCGAAGCATTAAACACTATTTTGTTTAACACAAGAAATGCTGCCTGGATAACTTGCAGGAAACATAGTCAAGGATCCCTTGGAGAAGGGTGAAAATTTGATCTGGCTAACAACAACAGTCATAACCCGTGTAGTAGTTACAGCGGGAAAACAGATTTAATTGGTTTCTTATTTTTATAATCTTTCTCGGTCAGCTGAAGCTGATTTATTGCGTGCCTGGGGAAAGACCTCGCTAATAATATTCTTCGAGAGTCATAGGGTGATACAGCGTGGAAACAGACCTTTCAGCCCAACTTGCCCACACCGGCCCACATGTCCCGTCTACATTAGCCCGCATTTGGCCCATATCTCTCTAAACCTGTCCTATCCATACACCTGTCTAACCATTTCTTAAAACGTTGGGATAGTCTCTGCCTCATCTACCTCCTCTGGCAGCTTGTTCCGTACACCCACCACCCTTTGTGTGAAAAAGCTACCCCTCAGAATCCTATTAAATCTTTTCCTCTTCGCCTTAAACCTCTGGTCCATGATTCACCTACACTGGGCAAGAGACTCAGTGCATCTACCCCATCTACTCCTCTCATGATTTACATCGGCGATCCGCTGCTTTAGATGTCAACTTCTTTACATCGGCGAAAAAAACGCAGGCTCGGCGATCGTTTCGCTCAACACCTGCGCTCAGTCCGCCTTAACCAACTTGATCTCCCGGTGGCTGAGCACTTCAACTCCCCCTCCCACTCCCAGTCTGACCTTTCTGTCCTCCTCCAGTGCAGTAGTGAGGCCCACCGGAAATTGAAGGAACAGCACCTCATATTTGGCTTGGGCAGCTTGCAGCCCAGTGGCATGAACATTGACTTCTCCAACTTTAGATAGTTCCTCTGTCCCTCTTCCCTCCCCCTTCCCTGGTCTCCCTCTATCTTCCTGTCTCCACCTATATCCTTCCTTTATCCCGCCCCCCTGACATCAGTCTGAAGAAGGGTCCCGACCTGAAACGTCACCCATTCCTTCTCTCCTGAGATGCTGCCTGACCTGCTGAGTTACTCCAGCATTTTGTGAATAAATACCTCTCATGATTTTATACGCCTACACAAAATCTAAAGTGATAAGAGTCCTTGGATTCATTGCATTAAGTGTTAGCTATTGTGAACCTCTTGCCAATACGCAGGTATCCTGTCCTACAAACTTTCCTTTTAAAAATCATGTCACAGAGAGTGGTGAATCTGTGGAATTCTCTGCCACAGAAGGTAGTTGAGGCCATTTCATTGGCTATATTTAAGAGGGAGTTAGATGTGGCCCTTGTGGCTAAAGGGAGCAGGGGGTATGGAGAGAAGGCAGGTACAGGTTACTGAGCTGGATGATCAGCCATGATCATATTGAATGGCGGTGCAGGCTCGAAGGGCCGAATGGCCTACTCCTGCACCTATTTTCTATGTTTCTATGTTTCTATGAAAAATGCATTTAAATTCTTGCAATGTATTAAAAAAAAACTCACGTATTGTATAGAAGATAGACACAGAAATGTTGGAGTAACTCAGTGGGTCAGGCAGCATCTCTGGAGAAAAGGAATAGGTGGCGTGTCGGATCGAGACCCTTCTTAAGACAAAAATATGTGGATGGTTTAATTTTTTTTGGTGGGGGATGGTGGGGGAAGTGGGTGAGTGGAAGTGGTGTAAATTAAACCATCCACATATTTTTGTCTGAAGAAGGGTCTCGTCACCCATTCCTTCTCTCCAGAGATGCTGCCTGTCCCACTGAGTTGCTCCAGCATTTTGTATCTATCTTCGATGTAAACAAGCATCTGCTGTTCCTTCCTCACATATTGTATAGGTATTTAAAATACAATTGTACATGACATAATAAAGATGTATGTAAAATTAATTTCTGAGGCTGCAACTCAAATGTAGACTTTTAATTTGCATTTAATTGGTATGACTGTATACCAAAACAAATTCCTCGTATGTTGCAAAACGTACTTGGCTAATAAAGTCTGAAGAAGGGTCTCGACCATCAGTCTGAAGAAGGGTCTCGACCCAAAACGTCACCCTTTCCTTCTCTCCTGAGATGCTGCCTGACCTGCTGAGTTACTCCAGCATTTTGTGAATAAATACCTTGGCTAATAAAGTATGATTATGATTATGATTAATGAAAGTTTTGATTAAAGTCACGTACGTGACTATTTTGGATTCTAAGATATAATATAAATGCATTTGATTTTATAAAAGGGAAAAGGTGTATTGTTACTCTTGAAATCGTCCTCTGCTGATCCTCACACTGGCACGACATTGCATTGTACAGTTTTATGATTTGCCTTAAATGTGACTGAAAGATTGCATTTCTAACTTTTCAATTTATTTTCTACTTATTTTACTACAGAGCAGACAGTTATTGATAGATTTGTGGTGACACGCATGTGTCGTTGCTGTTGGTTTGGTTATCATATCATATCATATACATACAGCCGGAAACAGGCCTTTTCGGCCCTCCAAGTCCGTGCCGCCCAGTGATCCCCGTACATTAACACTATCCTACACCCACTAGGGACAATTTTTACATTTACCCAGCCAATTAACCTACATACCTGTCTGTACGTCTTTGGAGTGTGGGAGGAAACCGAAGATCTCGGAGTAAACCCATGCAGGTCACGGGGAGAACGTACAAACTCCTTACAGTGCAGCACCCGTAGTCAGGATCGAACCTGAGTCTCCGGCGCTGCATTCGCTGTAAAGCAGCAACTCTACCGCTGCGCTACCGTGCCGCCATGGATGGGAAAAAGTTTTTTAAAAAGGTCATAGAAGAATAAGGGACATGAGCTTGGCATTTTATGTCATAAGTGAAAGGAGCAGAATTAGGCTATTCGGCCCATCAAGTCTACTCCGCCATTCAATCATGGCTAATCTATCTCTCTCCCTCCTAACCCCATTCTCCTGCCTTCTCCCCATAACCCCTGACACCCGCGCTAATCAAGAATCTTTCAATCTGTGCCTTAAAAATATCCACTGACTTGGCCTCCACAGCCTTCTGTGGCGATGAATTTCACAGATTCACCACCCTCTGACTAAAGAAATTCCTCCTCATCTCCTTCCTAAAGGAACGTCCCTTAATTCTGAGGCTGTGGCCTCTGGTCCTAGACTCTCCCACTAGTGGAAACATCCTCTCCACATCCACTCTTTCCAGACCTTTCACTATTTTTCATTTCAAATTGGGTTAAATATTTCAAGAAGCTGGTTGAATGTATTAGAAAAAATACAGTTATGTTGAGCAGAGATATCAGACTATTGATTTTTGTTGGGAACATTGGCCCTGTGTTGCCTCAATCCTACTGACATTTATAAAATAAACCTTGGGAAACCTGTAAATCACCAATTATGTTTTTAGATCAGCCACAGACTAGGTCTCTATTTCGTATTCTGCAACCACAGCCGTTCTGGTAGCTGGTGTTCGATGAGAATAGAGAAGAAGTGAATGTGAAAACTGCTGAGGTTCTAAAAATACTACATTGATAAATTCGTATCAATGCTCACTTTAATTGGATCATTCCTTTTCCAAAGATTGTCATCGGAGGCAATGTACATGAAGCTGGTGTTATCTAGGCATGATTTTGGTCCCCTTTGTTTATCATCTTCTCAGTTGTAAGTGCAGAGAAAAGATATTTTGTTCAATGAAATCCACTAATCCAAATAAAATTCATTGTTTTTGTGTGTGTGTGTGTAGATACGTGTGTGTGTTTATATGTGTGTGTGAGTGTGTGTGTGTGTGTGTGTGTGGATATGTGTTTGTGTTTGTGTGTGTGTGCGTGTGTGTGGATATGTGTTTGTGTGTGTGCGCATTTGTGTGGATATGTGTTTGTGCGTGTGTGCGTGTGTGTGGATATGTGTTTGTGTGTGTGTGAGTGTGTGGATCTGTGTTTGTGTTTGTGCGTGTGTGTGGATATGTGTTTGTGTGTGTGTGTGTGGATATGTGTGTGTGGATATGTGTGTGTGTGGATATGTGTGTGTGTGGATATGTGTGTGCGTGTGTGTGGATATGTGTTTGTGTGGATATGTGTTTATGTGTGTGGATATGTGTGTATGGATATGTGTGCGTGTGTGTGTGGATATGTGTTTGTGTGTGTGGATATGTATTTATGTGTGTGTGTGTGGATATGTGTTTGTGTGTGTACATGCATTGTGTTTGTGTGTGCGTATTCATGTGTTTGGCTGAGTGCACTTTTGTATGTGTGTGTGTGTGTGCACGTTTATATATGTGTGTGCACATTTGTGTGTGTTTGTGCGTTCATTTATGCGTGTGTCTGCAGTGTGAGTGTGCGTATGTATGTGTCTGTGCAAATTTGTGTGAGTGTGTGCATGGGTGTGTGTATGTGCGTCTAAGTTTTTTCAGCTGAGAAATAATTCCTTCAAAAGTAATGGAGGGAAATCAGTCCAAATGGTTTTGCCCACAAAAGAACCATTTGAAACAAAATTATAAAGAGCCGCATTTTAATTTAGAGTGTGGTTGTTAGGTACCGTGATTAAAGTAATCTTTCAAGTTACACCATTAATTTTGAATAAAATGTGGTCGTTCTGACATTTTTAAAAGTAAGGTTTGAGTCACTGTCTAAAAATGCAGTAGGATCGTTGCCTTTAGACAGTAGGGTTAGTTTGTGGATAACTCGCATAAAGTTCACATTACTCACTGCTTTGTTGCATCAAATTGTTTTGTTTTTTTGGTGAGATTTTCTTTGAAGGTATGAGTGCCTCATCAGTTTCAGAACCTTCTTCTGCTTGACAGTATCGGACCAAACTCCAGAAAGTTAATTATTCTTCATTTAAAGCTCTGTTCTCCTCTGGCTTCACTGTTTCGTCAAAGGAACGAAACTTGTTTGTTCCACATTGGTGCTAACTCTGCAGCAAGCTTAACTTTGAAACGGCCTATCCACTGCGCTAAGTTCTTTTGATCCCGGACGCTCTGCTTAAAACAAATAGCGAGCCGCTCGGAGTATTGATTTGATTCATCTTAAGGTTGCAAACATTTGGGGAATGCCAATTGTTTTAGAAAGTATGTTCAACTAATCCTGACTCGGTTCTCGTTGACACTAACACTCTTTGAAGATCTGGGCATTTGGCTTCCCACAGAGTATCCGACTAAACTGTCAGGACCCTTTGATGAGATAAAATGGATGACGTTCCCATGCTGATCGGACATTTGGAGCTGTTCCTGTCGTATTAGTGATTTAAAAGGCCTGGTTTTCCCCGCAGTAGGGTATTTGCCTACGGTAATTATATTCTGGCACCTTAAACTCAGCAAAGTGTCTGATTGTGTCAAACTAAGGAGCCGATTGTGGACTTTAGAAGGGCTCAACATCCGAGGACGTACACGCCATTGGAGATAAATGGGTCTATTGTGGATAGGGTGAGCAGCTTTAAATACCCGGGAGTCTCCCTAACAGAGGATCTGACATGGACAACACACATTGCCGCACTGGTGGGTAAGGCAAGGCAGCGCCTTTACCACCTCAGACAGCTGAGGAAATTCAGAGTGTCTCTGAGGATCCATCAGTGCTTCTACTCTGGGGCTGTAGAGAGCATCCTGTCCGGCAACATCACAGCCTGGTTTGGGAACAGCTCTGCCCAGAACAGGATGGCCCTGCAGAGAGTAGTGCGTTCGGCAGAACGCACCATGGGAACTACACTCGTCCCCCTGCAGGACCTATACATCAGGAGGTGCAGATCCAGAGCAAGCAAGATTATGAGGGATCCCTACCACCCCAGTAATGGACTGTTCCAGCTGCTACGGTCAGGCAAACGCCTCCGCTGTCACGCTGTGAAAACGGAGAGGATGAGACGGAGTTTCTTCCCACAGGCCATCAGGACTGTCAACTACTATAACTACAGGGACTAAATTTTATTTTCTGTATTAATTTTAATTTATATGCTGAAATTGTAATTATTTTTTTTGCACAATCCGCAGGCGTTGCCACTTTCATTTCACTGCACATCGTGTATGTGTATGTGACAAATAAACTAGACTGGACTTGACTTAATCTGACTTTAATGGGATGTTAACTTGCACTAAACGTCATGATGCAAAAAGCAGCCAACACTGCCCAGTCCGTCGCGGGTTTTCACTTCCCCACCGTTCAAGGGATCTACAGGAGTCGCTGCCTCGAAAAGGCAGCCAGAGACCCACACCGTCCTGGCCACGCTCTCATTTCACCCCTGTCATCGGGAAGAAGGTACAGGAACCTGAAAACTAACGTCCATGTTCAGGAACAGCTCTTCCCTACAGCCATAAGGCTATTAAACACTGCAACCTCCAAATAAGCTCTGAACTATATAGACCTAGGGGCAATGATTTTGTCTTTTTGCACTGTTATTATTTGATTTTTATGTCTATGTTGTGTGTGCATATTATATATATATATATATATATATGTGTGTGTGTGTGTGTGTATGTGTCTTTTTCTCTCTTGTTTATGATATTGTGAACAGTGAAAGCAATATATCACAGAATAAGCTAGAAATAATATTACACAAGACTTCAAAAGAAGACGCAAAGTGCTGGAGTAACTCAGCGGGTCAGGCAGCATCTCTGGAGAACATGGATAGGTGACGTTTCACAGAGTGCTGGAGTAACTCAGCGGGTCAGGCAGCATCTCTGGAGAACATGGATAGGTGACGTTTCACAGAGTGCTGGAGTAACTCAGCGGGTCAGGCAGCATCTCTGGAGAAAGTGGATAGGTGACGTTTCACAGAGTACTGGAGCAACTCAGCGGGTCAGGCAGCATCTCTGGAGAACATGGATAGGTGACGTTTCACAGAGTGCTGGAGTAACTCAGCGGGTCAGGCAGCATCTCTGGAGAACATGTTTCGGGTCGGGACCCTTCTTCAAACTTTTCAAACCTAACTCAATTCCAGCAACATTAGACCATGCATTGTTTTCATTGTAAAAATACTCTGGTCAGGCAGCATCAGTGGGAATAGAAATTAAATGTATAAGGATGGAAGATAGATACAATGCTGGAGTATCTCAGCGGGTCAGGCAGCATCTCTGGAGAACATAGATAGGTGACGTTTCACAGAGTGCTGGAGTAACTCAGCGGGTCAGGCTGTTTACATATTCTGTTGTGCTGCAGCAAGTAAGTATTTCTTTGTTCTATCTGGGACATATGACAATAAAACACTTGACTTGATACCCTGTGTCTGTACTTGATTGTAATCCTGTACAGTCTTTTCGCTGACTGGAATACACGCAACAAAAAAAGCTTTTCACTGGACCTGTACACGTGACAATAATAAACGAAACAAAAAAAATTAACGCCTCTCAAACCGTGTTGCACGGAGGTTTATTCATTGCCTTGAAATCTCTAAAAAGCTTGGTGGCGCAGCAGTAGAGTTGCTGCCTCACTGCGCCAGAGACCCGGGTTCGATCCTGACTACGGGCGCTATCTGTACCGAGTTGGTACGTCCTTCCTCTGAAGAAGGGTCTCGACCCGAAACGTCACCCATTCCTTCTCTCCAGGGATGCTGCCTGTCCCGCTGAGTTACTCCACCATTTTGTGTCTACCTTCGCTGGGCCAAAGGCCCGGTTTCCACGCAGTATATCCAGCCTAAACTGAACTAACAAGTATAGGTAGGAAATGCAGGGCGGCACGGTGGCGCAGCGGTAGAGTTGCTGCCTTACAGCGAATGCAGCGCCGGAGACTCAGGTTCGATGACTACGGGCGCCGTCTGTACGGAGTTTGTACGTTCTCCCCGTGACCTGCGTGCGTTTTCTCCGAGATCTTCGGTTTCCTCCCACACTCGAAAGACGTACAGGTTTGTAGGTTAAATGACTGGGTAAATGTAAAAATTGTCCCTAGTGTGTGTAGGATAGTGTTAATGTGCGGGGATCGCTGGGCGGCGCGGACCCGGTGGGCCGAAGGGCCTGTTTCCGCGCTGTATCTCTAAATCTAAAAAAAATCTAAAAGCTGAAATAGTGTTTATTTGAGTTTAGAATGTAATTACTTTCATGTCGTAAGATCTTGAAAATGTTTAATAAACCTTTTAACATCTGATAAATGTCGAGCAGGCAGAAAAGAGTCATCGAGTGATAAAGTGTGGATGCAGGCCCTTCAGCCCAACTTGTCCACACCAACCAAACATGTCCCAGCTACACTAGTCCCATCTGCCCGCGATTGGCCCATATCCCACTAAACCTGTCCTATCCATGAATCTGTGGACTTCACTGGCTTTATCTTGCACTAAATGTTATTGACGTTATTCCCTTTATCATGTATATGCCCACTGTGGATGGCTCGATAGTAATCATGTATTGTCTTTCCGTTGACTGATTAACACGCAACAAAAGCTTTTCACATTACCGCGGTACTCATGACAACTAAACTAAACTTCATAGATTCTTGATTTGTGCGGGTGTCAGGGGTTAGGGTTATGGGGAGAAGGCAGGAGAATGAGGTTGAGAGGGAAAGATAGGTCAGCTGTGATTGAATGGTGGCGTAGACTTGATGGGCCGAATGGCCAAATTATTGCTCCTATCGCTTATGAACTTATGAAGTTCCAGTGTTATCAGGGAAGTGAAATGGTAAACGTGGGTTTGCTGTGCCCGGAGATAGCATTGACACTGTGGAGCTGAATGGCCTTCAGTGCCACAACAGTTCAGTCAACTCAAGTTAAAAGGCAAGGTGCTGGAGGAACTGAACATGTCAGGCAGCATCTGGAAGGAATGGGCAGGTGATATTTCAGTCGGGACCTTTCTTCAGACTTAAGTTGTTATTAAACAGAAAGCAATCTTTGACCAGCGGAGTAATGACTTCTGACAAAGGGCCTCGACCCGAAATGTCACCAATTCCTACACACTTGGGACACTTCACAGAAATCAATTAACCCGCAAGCCCACACATCTTTGGAATGCGGGAGGAAACCCACGCGGTAACATGGAGAACGTGCAAACTCCACAGAGATAACGCCAGAGGTCAGGATGGAACTCAGGTCCAGCAGCTGTGCTCAAGCTTGCAACATCTGCAGTTTCTTGTGCCTATCTTGAAGCTTCATGTTATTGGGATATTTGATTTAACAAAAAAATGTGGAATACATTACAAGAAGATGTTTTTCACAAAGGGTGGTGGGTGTGTGGAACAAGCTGCTGGAGGAGGTAGTTGAGGCTGGGACTATCCCAACATTTAAGAAACAGTTAGACTGATACATGGATCGGACAGGTTTGGAAGGACACAGGTCAAGCTCGGGCAGGTGGGACTAGTGCAGATGGGACATGTTGGCCGATGTGGTCAAGTTGGGCCGAAGGGACTGTTTTCACACTGTATGACTCTATGACTGTGACTCTGTGACCCTATGTCTCTGTGCCTCTCTGCCTCTGTGTCTATGTCACTTTGTCTCCATGTCTCCATGTCGGCGATGCGATTGTTTTGCGGGTCGTATCTCCGGTCGCTCTGCGGCCTAACATCGTGGAGCTGGCGGCCTTGCCCGGGTCTGACTTTGAGCCCCCCCCCGCGGGACCGTGGACTTACCATCTGAGCGTGCGATCCTTTGCCTGGGATCGACGCTCCAACCGTGGCCTGCGGACTTCAACATCGCGGAGCTCGCAGTCTCGGGTTGAGACCGGTCGGGAGCTCCAAGCTGCACGAGGTTCGACAAGCCCCGACCCGGGGTAGATCGCTCGGCACGGGGGAGCTGAGATCCCCCCCTCCCCCCACCCCCCCCGATGCAGGAGGTGGATCGCCCCGACGAGGAAGACCCGCCGCCGGCTACGGGAGTCAAGATCGTCCCGTCAACGGAAGGTTAGAGGCCCCCGACCGCTGGAGGACAAAGAAGGGAGAGATTGAACTTTTTTTCGCCTTCCATCACAGTGAGGAATGTGGAGGAGTCACTGTGGTGGATGTTCATGTTAAAATGTATGTTGTGTGTCCTGTTGCTTTTTATTGTTATGACTGTATGGAGTTTAATGCTGATAAGTGTGAGGTGCTGCATTTTGGTAGGACAAATCAAAATAGGACGTACAGGGTAAATGGTAAGGAATTGAGGAATGCAGTGGAACAGAAGGATCTGGGAATAACTGTGCATTGTTCTCTGAAGGTGGAATCTCATGTGGATAGGGTGGTGAAGAAGGCGTTTGGTATGCTTGCCTTTATAAATCAGAGCATCGAATATAGAAGTTGGGATGTAATGTTAAAATTGTACAGGGCATTGGTGAGGCCGAATCTGGAGTATGGTGTGCAGTTCTGGTCGCCAAATTATAGGAAGGATGTCGACAAAATGGAGAGGGTACAGAGGAGATTTACTAGAATGTTGCCTGGGTTTCAGCACTTAAGCTACAGAGAGAGGTTGAACAGGTTGGGTCTTTATTCTTTGGAGCGTAGAAGGTTGAGGGGGGACTTGATAGAGGTTTTAAAAATTTTAAGAGGGACGGACAGAGTTGACGTGGGTTTTCCCTTTGAGAGTGGGGAAGATTCCAACAAGGGGACATAACTTCAGAATTAAGGGACAAAAGTTTAGGGGTAACATGAGAGGTAACTTCTTTACTCACAGGGTGGTGGCTGTATGGAATGGGCTTCCGGTGGAAGTGGTGGAGGCAGGCTCGATTTTATTATTTAAGAGTAAATTGGATAGGTATATGGATGGGAGGGGATTGGAGGGTTATGGTCTGAGAGCAGGTAGATGAGACTAGGTCAGGGAGAGTGGTCGGCGTGGACTGGTTGGGCCGAATGGGCCTGTTTCCGTGCTGTAATTGTTATATGGTTATATGTATGGCAAATCAAATTCCTCATATGTTGCAAAACATACTTGGCTAATAAAGCATGATTGTGATTATGATTGATGTCTCCATGATCTAAAATAAAATGTGAAATCTAGATACAATGAACGAGAGATGCTGGTTTACAAAAAATATTAAAAATTGCTAGAGTAACTCAGTAACTATGTGTATGTGTAAGTCAAGACCTGGTTTGTGCCTTGCAGCAAAGCCTAAAGCAATACATCACAGAATAAGCTAGAAATAATATTACACAAGACTTCAAAAGAAGTGCTGGAGTAACTCAGCGGGTCAGGCAGCATCTGTGGAGAACACGGATAGGTGACGTTTCACAGAGTGCTGGAGTAACTCAGCGGGTCAGGCAGCATCTGTGGAGAACATGGATAGGTGACGTTTCACAGAGTGCTGGAGTAACTCAGCGGGTCAGGCAGCATCTCTGGAGAACATGGATCGGTGACGTTTCACAGAGTGCTAGAGTAACTCAGCGGGTCAGGCAGCATCTGTGGAGAACATGGATCGGTGACGTTTCACAGAGTGCTGGAGTAACTCAGCGGGTCAGGCAGCATCTCTGGAGAACATGGATAGGTGATGTTTTCAGATTGGGATCCTTCTTCAGTATGAAGACGTGTCCCGACCTGAAACATGGCCAATCCATGTCCTCCAGAGATGTTGTCTGACCTGCTGAGTTACACCAGCACTTCGTTTTTTAAATGTAAAATGTAGATACGTCGGTAAAGGTGCTTTACCACTGCCTTAGCAGAGCAGTTGAACCATTCAAAATTCCCAGTTTTCACTGAAGTATGAAGGGCAGCATGGTGGCGCAGTGGTAGAATCGCTGCCTTACAGTGCTTACAGCGCCCGAGACCCAGGTTCGATCCCGACTATGGATGCTGTCTGTACAGAGTTTGTACGTTATCCCCAAGATCTTCAGTTTCCTCCAAAGATGTACAGGTTTGCAGGTTAATTGGCTTGGTATTAACATAAAAATGTCCCTTGTGCGTGTAGGATAGCATTAATGTGCGGGGATTGCTGGTCGGTGCGGACCCGGTGGGCCGAAGGGCTTGTTTTCGCGCTGTATCTTTATTAAAAAACTAGACCAAGTGGACCCGTTGGGCCCAAACCAATTCTGCATTGGTGCAGCACGCTCTCCTCCCCCCCTTCCCCCCTCCCCGCTCCCCCCTCTCTTCACACTCCCCCTCCTCCCCCCCTCTCCATCACCCTCAATGCCCCTTATCCTCCCTCCTCCCCCCTCCCTCCATCTCTCTCTCTATCCCCCCCTCCCTCTATCCCGCCTTCCCTCTATCCCCCCTCCCTCTAACCCCCTCCCTCTATCCTCCCTCCCCTCTATCCCCCCTCCCTCTACCCCCCCTCCATCTATCCCTCCCTCCCTCTAACCCCCTCCCTCTATCCCACCTTCCCTCTATCCCCCCTCCCTCTAACCCCCTCCCTCTATCCCGCCTTCCCTCTATCCCCCCTCCCTCTATCCCCCTCCCCTCTCCCCCCCTCCCTCTATCCCCCCTCCCTCTATCCCCCTCCCCTCTCCCCCCTCTCTTCACACTCCCCCTCCTCCCCCCCCTCTCCATCACCCTCAATGCCCCTTATCCTCCCTCCTCCCCCCTCCCTCCATCTCTCCCTCTATCCCCCCCTCCATCTATCCCGCCTTCCCTCTATCCCCCCTCCCTCTATCCCCCTCCCTCTATCCCCCCTCCCTCTAACCCCCTCCCTCTATCCCCCCTCCCTCTATCCCCCCCTCCCACCATCCTCCCCTCCCTCCATCCCCCCTCCCTCCATTCCCCCCTCCCTCTATCCCCCTCCCTCTATCCCCCCCTCCCACCATCCTCCCCTCCCTCTATCCCCCCTCCCTCCATCCCCCCCTCCCTCTATCCCCCCTCCCTCTATCCCCACTCCATCTATCCCGCCTTCCCTCTATCCCCCCTCCCTCTATCCCCCTCCCTCTATCCCCCCTCTCTCTATCCCCCCCTCCCACCATCCTCCCCTCCCTCCATCCCCTCTCCCTCCATTCCCCCCTCCCTCCACTCCCTCCTCCCTCCATCCCCCCCTCCCTCCATCTCCCCTCCCTCCACCCCCTCACTAGGAGATAGGTTTAAACTTTAAAATGTGAATAACTTAAAAAATATAACACCGATTTCAATGAAACTTCTTCCATTAGCACCAAAGGGATGACGGTGAGTAAGGTGGACCTAAAATTGTCATGCTATCGTGTACCGTTTTGGCTGTAGTTCAGGAACAAACAAACAAACAAACAAACAAATGAGAGTTTTAGTATATAGATGTGGTGTCAGAGTTAAGATTTAATAGGAACCTGAGTGGCAACGTTTTCACATAGAAAGTGGTGGGCGTATGGAACGGGCTGCCAGGGGAGGTAGTTGAGACAGGTATAAAAACAACTTGAAAAAACATTAGGACAAGTACACACATAGGAAATATACATTAGGCTTGTATACACTGGAATTTAGAAGGATGAGAGGAAATCTTATCGAAACGTATAAGATTATTAAGGGGTTGGACACGATAGAGGCAGGAAACATGTTCCCAATGTTGGGGGAGTCCAGAACAAGGGGCCACAGTTTAAGAATAAGGGGTAGGCCATTTAGAACTGAGATGAGGAAAAACTTTTTCAGTCAGAGAGTTGTGAATCTGTGGAATTCTCTGCCTCAGAAGGCAGTGGAGGCCAATTCTCTGAATGCATTCAAGAGAGAGCTAGATAGAGCTCTTAAGGATAGCGGAGTCAGGGGGTATGGGGAGAAGGCAGGAACGGGGTACTGATTGAGAATGATCAGCCATGATCACATTGAATGGCGGTGCTGGCTCGAAGGGCCGAATGGCCTCCTCCTGCACCTATTGTCTATTGTCTATTGAAAGGTTTTGAGGGACATGGGCCAAATACATGCAGGTGGGACTAGTGTAGATGGGGCATCATGGGTAAGTTGGGCCCTAGGGCTTGTTTCCACCCTGATGACAGTATGGCTCTACGATTTTACAGTACATATGACAATTAAACACTCTCGTGAAGTATCATGTACAAAACAGATATGCAATATTAAATTCTCTACGTGATACAATTTAAAGGGTAAAAATTATTTATGATTATCACTATTCTATGCAAGAAAATGAATGGCAGTCTCGTAACTCCAATAAAACTAATTTATCCAGCTGTGAGTATTAGACTTTAATGAACATGTCATTTCCAGGCAACGTTGCGGGAAATGGACTATTTTTTTTTCTTCCCCAACAGCCTGCAGCAAATTCTGTTGAATTGTTTCGGACTCTGCAACCAATCCAGGTTACATTGACCCTATAATAGTTTTGCAATGTAATGCAATTGCAATGTTGTGGACGGCACGGTGGCGCAGCGGTCGAGATGCTGCCTCACAGCGCTGGAGACTCGGGTTCGACACTGACCGCGGGTGCTGCCGGTACGGAGTTTGTACGTTCTCCCCGTGACCCGTGTGGGTTTTTGCCCGGGTTGCTCTGGTTTCTTCCCACACTCCAAAGACAATAGACAATAGGTGCAGGAGGAGGCCATTCGGCCCTTCGAGCCAGCACCGCCATTCAATGTGATCATGGCTGATCATTCTCAATCAGTACCCTGTTCCTGCCTTCTCCCCATAACCCCTGACTCCGCTATCCTTAAGAGCTCTATCTAGCTCTCTCTTGAATGCATTCAGAGAATTGGCCTCCACTGCCTTCTGAGGCAGAGAATTCCACAGATTCACAACTCTCTGACTGAAAAAGTTTTTCCTCATCTCAGTTTTAAATGGCCTACCCCTTATTCTTAAACTGTGGCCCCTGGTTCTGGACTCCCCCAACATTGAGAACATGTTTCCTGCCTCTAACGTGTCCAACCCCTTAATAATCTTATACGTTTCGATAAGATCCCCTCTCATCCTTCTAAATTCCAGTGTATACAAGCCTAGTCGCTCCAGTCTTTCAACATATGACAGTCCCGCCTTTCCAAGACCATGTAGGTTTGTAGGTTAATTGGCTCTGGTAAAGTTGTAAATTCCCCCTAGTGTGTGTAAGATAGGATAGTGCTAGTGTGCGGGTGATCGGTGGTCGGGGCGGACTCGGTGGGCCGAAGGGCCTGTTTCCCGCTCTGTATCTCCAAAGCCTAAAGTTTAAAGTATTCACTTTCTTTCCTGCAAGCATTGACTTGCTGCTGGGTTGTCTGCCAGCATTTCACCCAGACTCCATTGACCCTACTCATGATCATTGACGATGCAGTGCAGCCAGAAACAAGTCCAACCATCCCCTAAAAAGGACACCGGATGCTGGAATAACTCAGCGTGTCAGGCAACGACAGGGGAGCATGTCGGTTAAATGGCTTCGGTAAAATAAATATGTAAATAGTTCCTATTGTGTGGGATAGTGCTAGTGGGATCGCTAGTCAGTGTGGATCCGGGGTGATCGATAGTCAGCGCGGCTCTGGTGGGACGGAAGGGGCCAGTTTCCACGCTGTATCTCGTCACAGTGGCGCAGCGGTAGAGACCCGGGTTCAATCCCGACCACGACCGTGCCGTCTGTACGGAGTTTGTACGTTCTCCCTGTGACCTGCGTGGGTTTTATCCGAGACCTTCGGTTTCCTCCCACACTCCAAAGACGTGCAGGTTTGTAGGTTGATTGGCTTGATATAAGTATAGATTGTCCCTTGCGTGTGTAGGATAGTGTTAATGTGCAGGGATCGCTGGTCGGCGCGGACGCGGTGGGCCGAAGGGCCTGTTTCCGCGCTGCAACTCTAAGACTAAACTAAACGCCAAAGACCTACAGGTTTGTAGGTTAATTCGCTTCTGTAAAACTGTAGATTGTCCCGAGTGCACGCGATGGTGATAGTGTACGGGGATAGATGGCGGGCCGGCGCGGGCTCCGCGGGTCGCTGGGCGTGTTTCCGCACCTTATCTCCAAAGTCTAAAGTCTTAAAGAGAATCCATAAGCTCCAGGCAAGGGTCTCTACTGCAGAACATGACACTGCAACTGAGTGGAGTGAAGGGGTCAGATTGAATAGGAAGTGATTAAATTATGTCCAGATTGGGTTTTAAAACGCAAGCTGACGGAGAGAGGAAGTTCTGAGTAAAAAAAATAACGAGGAGTGTGTAGATTCTGCATTTATGGGGCAGAACAAGAGGGATTATTTGTTTACAACAGAGAGGAAGAACTCTGTAAGCCCATGAGACTTAGGAGCAGAATTAGGCCAATCGGCCCATCGAGTCTACTCCGCCATTCGATTATGGCTTATTTTTTTCTGTCGGACTTTAGAGATACAGCATGGAAACAAGCCCTTCGGCCCACCGAGGCCTCATCACCCAGCGATCACCCTGTACACAAACACTATCATAAACGCTGGAAACAATTTACAATTTTACTGAAGCCAATTAATCTACAAACCTGCACGTCGTTGGTGTGTGGGAGGAAACCGGAGCACCTGGAGAAACCCACGTGGTCAAAGGGTGTTACTTGAAAGTAAAAATAATTTGAATGCTGCATAATTATGAAAGGATTGGAGCGACTAGGCTTGTATAGACTGGAATTTAGAAGGATGAGAGGGGATCTTATCGAAACGTATCAGATTATCAAGGGGTTGGACACATTAGAGGCAGGAAACATGTTCCCAATGTTGGGGGAGTCTGAATGCATTCAAGACGGAGCTAGATAGAGCTCTTAAGGATAGCGGAATCAGGGGGTATGGGGAGAAGGCAGGAACGGGGTATTGATTGAGAATGATCAGCCATGATCACATTGAATGGCGGTGCTGGCTCGAAGGGCAGAATGGCCTACTCCTGCACCTATTGTCTATTGTCTATTGATTATTTAATAAACCTGGTATTTTGTCAAAAGACATGAACTCTTTCCTGATGAGAGTAATTGATCTAGTTGTTTACTAGTTCCTATGTAATTAGCTGTGGCTCTATAAGGCGCTGGTAAGGCCGCATTTGGAGTATTGTGGGCAATTTTGGGCCCCATATTGAGGAAGGATTTGCTGGCTCTGGAGAGGGTCCAGAGGAGGTTCACAAGAATGATCCCAGGAATGATTGGGTTAACATATGAAGAGTGTTTGACGGCACTGGGCCTGTACTCGCTGGAGTTTAGAAGAATGAGGGGGGACCTCATTGAAATGTACTGAATAGTGAAAGGCTTGGATAGAGTGGATGTGGAGAGGATGTTTCCACTAGTGGGAGAGTCCAGGACTAGCGATCATAGCCTCAGAATTAAAGGACGTTCCTTTATGAAGGAGATGAGGTGGAATCTCTTCACTCAGAGGGTGGTGACAAATAGATTTTTGATTAGTACGGGTGTCAGAGGTTAAGGGGAGAAGGCAGGAGAATGGGGTTGGAAGGGAGAGATAGATCAGCCACGATTGAATGGTGGAATAGACTTGATGGGCCGAATGGCCTAATTCTGCTCCTATCACATATGACCTTATGACCTTAAAATCCAACTGCAAGTGCTTAAAACACCCTGAAAATGACTAATTTGTTATTGTGACTTCAGGAAACTTCACACAAGGAGATGAAAGAGCTTTTTAATTTGTAGTAAAAGTCTTCTATTTGTGCTTATGTCCCTAATTGGTGACCCTCGGCCTATCTTTGATCAGACTTCGCTGGCTTTACCTTGCACTAAACGTTATTCCTTTATCATGTGTCTGCACTGTAAATGGCTCAATTGTAATCATGTAGTGTCTTTCCTGTCTGTGACAATAAATTGAACTGAACTAAACTAAAAATGAATTGAACTGAACTAAAAATGTTAACAACTGATGTTTCATGGCTGAATAGAGCATTTAAAATAATTCCATTAATGATAATGAATAAGTTTATTGGCCAAGTATGTGCATATACAAGGAATGTGCCTTGGTGCTCCGCTCACAAATGACAACACAAACATACAGTTAACAATTAAGAATAAAGCATAAACACATCAAAACAATAAGGTTACAACATTACGGCCTAAACATCTGGGTGAAAATAAACCAGAGCAAAAAAGAGAGACTACAGACTTTGGTTATTGAGTAGAACTACTACTCGTGGAAAAAAGCTGTTTTTATGTCTGGCTGTGGCTGCTTTGACAGTCCGGAGTCGCCTTCCAGAGGGAAGCGCTTCAAAGAGTTTGTGGCCAGGGTGAGAGGGGTCAGAGATGATCTTGCCTGCTCGCTTGCAGTGTACAGTTATGTTTATAAATATACATTCGTGGCCTAGTGTAAATGTTGTTTTCTCTAATTTCTGGTCCCTCCATTCCCCCTTCACACCCCACCACTCCTCCACCCTAGTTCCACTGTTCACATCCCTGTATCCCTACGTTATCACCTCTTCCCCAGCCAACAATGGACCATTGTGGGCTCCACCTTTCCTTGGTCATCTGTTGCCGACCCTGCTTTGTCCTGGTCTTTTCCTACCTCTAGTTCCCTCCCCCATCATTCAGTCTGAAGAAAGGTTCCCGACCCGAAATGTCACCCATCCTTTCTCTCTGGGGATGCTGCCTGACCCTTCTGAGTTACTCCAGCGCTCTGTGTCTATGTTTTTAACCAGCTTCTGGGTTTCCTTTCGACATATTAGTGGCTTGCCTGTATTTTGAAGTTTGATGACTAATACTAAATATTTTATGCATTAGGTTTTGGTTTTCGATTTTGTTTGTTGATAGAAGCTACTTTTTTGGTGATTTATTTTTTCCCTCTTGTATTTGTTTTCAAGTGAGTCAGGCATTGAACTCCTGTCTAGCTTTTGTGCCATTATTTCTGAGAAACCAGCTTCTAGGAATTGAGAGATATACGCTGACAAAGCCTCTAGTTCCTTAGAAGTACGGAGTTTGTACGTTCTCCCCGTGACCTGCGTGGGTTTTCTCCGAGATCTTCGGTTTCCTCCCACACTCCAAAGACGTACAGGTATGTAGGTTAATTGACTGGGTAAAATGTAAAAATTGTCCCTAGTGTGTGTAGGATAGTGTTAATGTGCGGGGATCGCTGGGCGGCACGGACCCGGTGGGCCGAAGGGCCTGTTTCCGCGCTGTATCTCTAAATCAAATCAAAAGCCTTAAGAAGTTTGACATGCCCCCAACAACTCGCACCTACTTCTACAGATGCGCCGTAGAAAGCATTTTATCGGGAAGCATCACAGCTTGGGATGAGGAGGGAGAGATAGATCAGCCATGATTGAATGGCGGAGTAGACTTGATGGGCCGAATGGCCTAACTCTGCTCGTATCACATATGACCTTATGACCTTAAAGTCCAACTGCAAACGGTTTGGGAACAGCTCCACCCAAGACCGCAAGAAATCGCAGAGAATTGTGGACGTAGCCCAGACCATCACACAAACCAACCTCCCTTCCATTGACTCCATTTACACCTCACGCTGCCTCGGCAAGGCCAGCAGCATAATGAAGGACCAGTCTCACCCTGGCCACTCCCTCTTCTCCCCTCTCCCACCGGGCAAGAGGTACAGAAGTGTGAAAACGCACACCTCCAGATTCAGGGACAGTTTCTACCCAGCTATTATCAGCCAACTGAACCATCCTATCACAACCAGAGAGCAGTGCTGAACTAACATCTACCTCATTGGGGACCCTCTGATTATCTTTGATCGGACTTTACGAGATGTTGCCAGGACTAGAGGGTGTGAGCTACAGGGAGAGGTTGAGCAGGCTGGGTCTCTATTCCATGGAGCGTGGGAGGATGAGGGGAGATCTTAGAGATATACAAATCACGAGAGGAATAGATCGGGTGGATGCACAGAGTCTTTTACCCAGAGTGGGGGAATCGAGGACCAGAGGACATAGGTTCAAGGTGAAGGGGAAAAGATTTAATAGGAATCCGAGGGGTCACTTTTTCACCCAGAGGGTGGTGGGTGAATGGAACAAGCTGCCAGAGGAGGTAGTTGAGGCTGGGACTACCCCATCGTTTAAGAAACAGTTGGACAGGTACATGGTTAGGACAGGTTTGGAGGGTTATGGACCAAGCGCAGGCAAGTGGGACTAGGGTAGCTGGGACATGTTGGCCGGTGTGGGCGAGTTGGGCCAAAGGGCCTGTTTCCACACTGTATCACTCTATGACTCTGTGACTTTACTGGTTTTATCTTGCACTGTGGACAACTGGTTTGCAATCATGTATTATCTTTCCGCTGACTGGTTAGCACGCAACAAACGCTTTTCACTGTAACTAAGGACACGTGACAATAAACTCAACTCAACTCAGGCAAGAAATGAGCATAAGGACAGATTAACATTTGGAGGAATTTTTAATTCAGCTTTATACATAATATAAAATATTTGAAATAATGTATAAAAGACTTGAATAAAGTTAAAGAAGAATTGTTTTTGTTTTTTTGCCTTCCATCACAGTGAAGGGGTGTCTGGAGGAGTCACTGTGATGGATGTTTGTGTTCAAACTGTGTGTCTTGTGTCTTTTACTCTGTACTGTTGTGGCTGCGTGGCAAATGATTTTCGTTCAATTCATTTTGAATGGCAATAAAGGTAATTCAGATTCAGATTCAGAAGAACTGAAACACCACCCATCCACGTTCTGCAGTGATGCCTGACCCACTGACTTACTCCAGAGCTTTGCGTCTTTTAAAGTACTTTAATATCCATCGTGAATAAGATAGAAACATAGAAACATAGAAAATAGGTGCAGGAGTAGGCCATTCGGCCCTTCGAGCCTGCACCACCATTCAATATGATCATGGCTGATCATCCAACTCAGTAACCTGTACCTGCCTTCTCTCCATACCCCCTGATCCCTTTAGCCACAAGGGCCACATCTAACTCCCTCTTAAATATAGCCTCAACTACCTTCTGTGGCAGAGAATTCCACAGATTCACCACTCTCTGTGTGAAAAAAAAACGTTCTCATCTCGGTCCTAAAAGACTTCCCCCTTATCCTTAAACTGTGACCCCTTGTTCTGGACTTCCCCAACATCGGGAACAATCTTCCTGCATCTAGCCTGTCAAACCGCTTAAGAATTTTGTGAGTTTCTATAAGATACCCCCTCAATCTTCTAAATTCCAGCGAGTACAAGCCGAGTCTATCCAGTCTTTCTTCATATGAAAGTCCTGCCATCCCAGAAATCAATCTGGTGAACCTTCTCTGTATTCCCTCTATGGCAAGAATGTCTTTCCTCAGATTAGGGCAAGATAATTTAGTTTTATTGTCACGTGTACCGAGGTACAGCGAAAACCTTTTTGTTGCGTGCTAACCAGTCAGCAGAAAGACAATACATGATTACAATCGAGCCGTCCACAGTGTACAGATACATGATAAAGGGAATAACTTTTAGTGCAAGGCAATGCCAGTACATTCCGATCAAAGATAGTCTGAGGGTCGATAGTAGATCAGGGTCGCTCTCTAGTTGTTGATGGAAAAGTAAGATTAAAAAAGTACGGTGAAGCATGAACTCATATTTTACTGTGGTAACGTTAAAAATTGTTTCATTTAATTTAGCTTAGTTTAGTTTAGACATATAGCATGAAAACAGGCCCTTCGGCCCACCGGGTCAACACCGACCAGCGATCCCCGCAAATGAACACTATCCCACACCCCCTCGGGACAATTTTCAGTTTACAGAAGCCAATTAACCTACAAACCCTGCGCGTCCTGTGGAGTGTGGGAGGAAACCGGATACACCCGGAGGAAAACCCACGCGGGTCACGGGGAGAACGTCCAAACTCCGTTCGGACAGCACCCGTGGTCAGGATCGAACACGGGTCTCTGGCGCTGTAAGGCAGTAACTCTACCGCTGTGCCACCCTGTCATTTGTAGTATATCATGGATGATCTCCCATATCATATAAAGGGTTGAGGGCATAGCTTTAAGGTGCGAGGCAAAGTTCAAAATAAACGAGACCAAGTGGACCCGTTGGGCCCAAACCTCTCCTGCATTGGGTGCAGCACCCTCTCCTCCCCCCCTCTTCCTCCCCTCCCCCCTTCCTCCCATTCCCCCCTCCCCCTCTCCTTTCCCCCCTCCTCCTCCCCTCCCCACCTCCCCCTCCCCTCCCCCCTCCCCTCCCCTCCCCCATCCCCTCCGTCCATCCTCTCCCCCTTCTCCCCTTCCCCTCCCCCAATCCATCCCCCTCAACTACCCTTATCCTCCCTCCCTCCCTCCCTCCCTCCCTAGGAGATAGATTTAAACTTTAAAACACGAATAACTTAAAAAATATAACACCGATTTTCAATGAAACTTCTTCCATTAGCACCAAAGGGACGACGGTGAGTAAGTTGGGCCTAAAATTGTCGCGCTATCGTTGTACCGTTTTGGCTGTAGTTCAGGAACAAACAAACAAGAGTTTTAGTATATAGATGTGAGACATTGGACTTTGGTCTCTGGATTGATGCGCTATAATGCTGGGAACTATATTCTGTATGCTGGATCTCTCCCTTTGCTCTACCCATTATACTTGAGTTTGAATAGGAATAGGAAGGAACAGCAAGGAACTGCAGATGCTGGTTTACATAAACAAGACACAAAGTGCTGGAAGGACTCAGTGGGTCAGGCAGCATCCAATCAGTCTGAAGAAGCGATCCGACCAAAAACATTGCCTATCCATTGAAAGATTGGGCTTGTATTCACCGGAGTTTAGAAGGATGAGAGGATTAGAAACTTATAAAATTATAAAAGGAGCTGGACAAGGCCAGATGCAGGAAAAACATTCCCAATGTTGGGGAAAGTCCAGAAACCAGGGGCCACACAGTCTAAGAATAAAGGGGAGGCCATTTAAAACTGAGGTGAGAAAAAACTTTTTCACCCAGAGAGTGGTGAATTTGTGGAATTCTCTGCCACAGAGGGCAGTGGAGGCCAATTCACTGGAATGAATTTAAAGAGACTTAGATAGAGCTCTAGGGGCTAGTAGAATCAAGGGATATGGTGAGAAGGCAGGCACAGGTTACTGATTGTGGATGATCAGCCATGATCGCAATGATCACAATGAATGGCGATGCTGGCTCGAAGGTCCAAATGGCCTCCTCCTGCACCTATTTTCTATGTTTCTATGTTTCTCCAGGGATACTGCTTGACCCGTTGAGTTACTCCAGCACTTTGGGTCCACACTTGGGTTTTTCTTGGAATTTATATGCATTATTATCTGATCTGTTGGGATAGCATGCAAAACTAAATTTTTCATTGTACGTCGGTACACATGACAATAATAAAGGTCACCTATTCCGGAACTACAGACGTTGGTTTACACTGAAGATAGACACAAAATTCCTAATGTAAGTCAGCAGGACAGGCAGCATCTCTACAGAGAAGGAATAGCTAACGTTTCAAGAAGTAGGGTCTCGACCGATTCACAACTTGTATTTAGGTTTAGGTTTATTAGTGTCTCGTGTACCGAGGTACAACACAAAACTTTGTTTTGCATGCCATCCAACAGATCAGGTAATAATGTACATAAATGCCATGAAAAAACCCAAGTGTAGACACAAAGTGCTGAGTAACTCAACGGGGTCAAGCAGCATCCCTGGAGAACATGGATAGGCAATGTTTCGGGTTCGGTCCCCTCTTCAGACTGATGGGATGCTGCCTGACCCCACTGAGTCACTCCAGCACTTTGTGTCTTTTTTTTGTTGTTGTAAACCAGCATCTGCAGTTCCTTGTTTGCACAAACTGAAGTTCCACAGGTAGAGCAAAGGGGAAGATACGGAGTACAGAATATAGTTCTCAGCATTGTAGTGGATCATTACCAGAGACTTGTGAAGCTCTGTGATCAAATTGAGGAATTGGAAGTCTGAACAAAATGATTGGCATAGTCACTGCTTTATGTGACTGAATAATATGTTTGTTTTTATTATGTAAGGATTTGGGATAGAGTCATAGAATCATTCAGAGTAGAAACAGGCCCTTCAGCCCAACTTGCCCACACCGACCAACATGCCCCAGCTACACTTGTCCCACCTGCCTGCGTTTGGTCCATATCCCTCCAAACCTGTGCTATCACGTACCTATCTAAATGTTTCTTAAATGATAGTACCTGCTTCAACCACCTCCTCCAGCAGCTCGTTCCATGCACCCACTGCCTTTTGTTGTGAAAACATTACCCCCTCGGGTTCCTAATAAACATTTCCCCCTCACCTTAAACCTGTGTCCTCTGGTTGTCGATTCCCCAACTCTGGGCAAGAGACTGTGTGCTCATCTATTGCGCTCATGATTTTGTACGCCTCTATAAAATCACCCCTCATCCTCCTGCGCTCCAAGGAATAGAGTCCCAGCCTGCTCAACCTCTCCCTATAGCTCACACCCTCCTAGCCCAGGCAACATCCTGGTAAATTTTCCCTGCACCCTTTCCAGCTTGACAACGTCTTCCCTTTAACATGGTGCCCAGAGCTGGACAGAATCGTCTGATTTTGAACACGGACTTAGTTCAGTTTCGTTTAGAGATACAGCGCGGAAACAGGCCCTTCGGCCCACCGAGTCCACGCCGACCAGCAACCCCCGCGCATTAACACTATCCCACACACACTGGGGACAATTTACATTTGTACCAAGCCAGTCAACCTACAAACCTGTACATAGAAACATAGAAACATAGAAAATAGGTGCAGGAGTAGGCATTCGGCCCTTCGAGCCTGCACCGCCATTCAATATGATCATGGCTGATCATTCAACTCAGTATCCCGTACCTGCCTTCTCTCCATACCCCCTGATCCCTTTAGCCACAAGGGCCACATCTAACTCCCTCCCAATGAACTGGCCTCAACTACCCTCTGTGCAGAGAATTCCACAGATTCACCACTCTCTGTGTGGAAAAAAAAACGTTCTCATCTCGGTCCTAAACGACTTCCCCCTTATCCTTAAACTGTGACCCCTTGTTCTGGACTTCCCAAACATCGGGAACAATCTTCCTGCATCCAGCCTGTCCAACCCCTTAAGAATTTTGTAAGTTTCTATAAGATCCCCCCTCAATCTTCTAAATTCCAGCGAGTACAAGCCGAGTCTATCCAGTCTTTCTTCATATGAAAGTCCTGCCATCCAGGGATCAATCTGGTGAACCTTCTCTGTACTCCCTCTACGTCTTTGGAGTGCGGGCGGAAAGCGAAGATCTTGGAGAAAACTCGCGCAGGTCACGGAGAGAACGATAAAAAAGTCCGTACAGACAGCACCCCGGGTCTCTGACGCTGTAAGGCAGCAACTCTAACGCAGCGCCACTGTGCCGCCCTGTTTTGGAACTGCGTTCAGTAGCTTCATTGATGTCCATCTTCACTCCCTTCCCCTCACTGGGAACATCTGTGAATAACCGGCCTTGATCGAAGCCTAACCCCCCTCCCCCCCCCCCCCCCCCCTCCTTTCATCGTGAATGGGCTTTTTCTCTCGTTATGCCTATGAATAGTCTCGGCGCAGCGCATTAAAATCTCGAATGCTACTTGACCTTCGCTGTCTTAATTAACCGGCAGCCCAATGAAACTGAGTGTGGATCCATAACTCTCAAGTGATGAGCACGGTGTGAGCCCGATTATCAAGTACTTTGCTGCAATTTGACTTCATACATTCTCAAAAAAGGTTGGCGTCTTTGTTTCGCAGTGATTTATGGAGAGGAGATTGCTGATAAATTGCTGGATAAAATCTGCTGAGGTTGCAGGATAGAATTTGCCAGACAAACTTAATAAAATGAAGTGATATATACAATATAATAATATGCAGTCATTGTTTTCTTTATTTCCTTACACACATATATATGTGTGTGTGTGTGTGTGTGTATATACATACTGTGTATTTATATATTTACACACACCACATATATATATATATGTATGTATGTGTGCATATATTTGTGACTACTGTGATATAATGTACATATATATAAATACTGTACTTTTTGTATATACTGGTGTGTACAGAATACTTTAATATACTGTATATATATATATATATTTATTTATTTATGTGTATGCGTGTGTCAACAGCATAATACAGTACAAGATCAATAAATTGTCCATATACTCTATCTCTCTCTCCCTCTATTTCTCTCTCTATTTCTCTCTCTCTCTCCCTCTTTCTCTCTATCTCTCTTCTCTCTCTCTCTCTCTCTCTCTCTCTCTCCTTCTCCTCTCTCTCTCTCTCTCTCTCTCTCTCTCTCTCTCTCTCTCTCTCTCTCTCTCTCTCTCTCTCTCTCTCTCTCTCTCTCTCTCACTATCTCTCTTTTACCCCCCTCTCTCTCTCTCTCTCTCTCTCTCTCTCTCTCTCTCTCTCTCTCTCTCTCTCTCTCTCTCTCTCTCTCTCTCTCTCCTCTCTCTCCTCTCTCATCTCTCTCTCTCTCTCTCTCTCTCTCTCTCTATCTCTCTTTCATCACCCCCCTCTCTCTCTCTCTCTATCTCTCTTTCCACCCCCTCTCTCTCGCTCTCTCTCTCTCTCTTTTATTATTTGTGAACATAGTATGTGGGAGTCCAGAACCAGGTGCCACAGTTTAAGAATAAGGGGTAGGCCAAAATCACAAACGACATTCTCCTCTCCTCCGACGCTGGCAACCTCAACATCCTCATCCTACTTGACCTCAGCGCCGCCTTTGACACCATAAATCACTCCATTCTCCTCACCCGACTTGAAACCTCCCTTAACATCACCGGCACAGCCCTATCCTGGTTCAAATCTTACCTCTCTGACAGACACCAGTTCATCTCCATTAACAACTGTAAATCCCCCACCGCCCCCCTCCCCCAAGGTGTCCCCCAAGGCTCAGTCCTTGGCCCCCTCCTCTTCATCCTCTACCTGTTCCCCCTTGGTCAATTAATCCGCCGTCATGGTCTCAACTTCCACTGCTTCGCCGATGATATCCAGCTCCTCATCTCCACCATGTCAATCTCCTCCACCACACACTCTACACTGACAAACTGCATTACTGAAATAAAATCTTGGCTTCAATCAAACTTCCTCAAACTCAATTGCAACAAATCTGAAATCATCATCATTGGTCCAAAAATGCTCACCAAATCCACCCAAAACTTCATCCTCAACATTGATGGTCTCCCAGTATCCACCTCACCTCACATCCGGAATCTTGGAATCATCCTTGATCAAACCCTCTCCTTCGACAAACACATCAAACACATCACAAAGACAGCCTTCTTCCACCTCAAAAACATTGCCCGTCTCCGTCCATCCCTCTCCTCCACAGCTGCAGAAACCCTCATCCACGCCTTCGTCACCTCCCGTCTGGACTACTGCAACAGCCTCCTCTATGGCGCACCCTCAAAAACCATCAATAAACTTCAATACATTCAAAACTCCGCTGCCCGTCTACTCACACACACCTCGATTCGTGACCATATCACCCCCGTCCTTTATAAACTCCACTGGCTCCCCATCCCCCAGAGAATCCAGTACAAAATCCTCCTCATAACCTACAAAGCCCTCCATAACCTGGCCCCATCCTACCTGACCGACCTCCTCCACAGGCACACTCCCACCTGCACCCTCCGCTCTGCCGCTGCCAATCTCCTATCCCCCCACATCCGGACTAAACTCAGATCCTGGGGGGACAGGGCTTTCTCCATCGCTGCTCCCACCCTATGGAACTCACTACCCCAAACCGTTAGAGACTCCCCCACACTCACCACATTCAAAACATCGCTGAAGTCTCACCTGTTCAGTACTGCCTTCAACCACTGAAGGTCACCTCACCTTCTGTCTCCTTTCTCTGTTCATTTATTTATTTACTTATTTATCTATTTATTCATTTCCCCTGTGTTCTCAAAATCTCTGTAAAGCGTCTTTGAGTATATGAAAAGCGCTATATAAATAAAATGTATTATTATTATTATTATTATTATTATTTAGAACGGAGATGAGGAAAAACTTTTTCACCCAGAGAGTTGTAAATCTGTGGAATTCTCTGCCTCAGAAGGCAGTGGAGGTCAATTCTCTGGATGCTTTCAAGAGAGAGTTAGATAGAGCTCTTAATGATAGTGGAGTCAGGGGGTATGGAGAGAGGGCAGGAACGGGGTATTGATTGTGAATGATTAGCCATGATCACATTGAATGCTGGCTCAAAGGGCCGAATGGCCTCCTCCTGCACCTATTGCCTATTGTCTATGTAAACACCATAATAATCAAATAATGTAGTATATAATGTACACGCACACACACAATATATATCGACACAAAATGCTGGAGTAACTCAGCGGGACAGGCACCATCATCTCGGGAGAGAAGGAATGGGTGACGTTTCAGGTCGAGACCCTTCTTTAGACTGAAGTCTCGACCTGAAGTCTGAAGAAGGGTTTAGACCCGAAACGTCACCCATTCCTTTTCTCCAGTGATGCTGCCTGACCCGCTGAGTTACTCCAGCATTTTGTGTCTACCTTCGATTTAAACCAGCATCTGCATTTCTTTCCTACACACACACACACACACACATAATTATATATATATTAGTACATTTGTACATATATAGTACACACACACACACACACATAATTATATATATATATGTATGAGTGTGTGTACTATAAATGTATAAATGTATAAGTGTACAAATTTACAAATGTAAAAATATACTATATAATACATATATATATGTATTATATATATACATATTATATAGTACATTTGTTGTAGAGTACAGAGTTACAGAGTACTATGTTTACGGGCGGCACGGTGGCGCAGCGGTAGAGTTGCTGCCTTACAGCGAATGCAGCGCCGGAGACTCAGGTTCGATACTGACTACGGGCGCCGTCTGTACGGAGTTTGTACGTTCTCCCCGTGACCTGCGTGGGTTTTCTCCGAGATCTTCGGTTTCCTCCCACAGTCCAAGGACACACTGGTTTTTTAGGTTAATTACATGAACATGTTAAAAAAATAAATTGTCCTTAGTGTGTGTAGGATAGTGTTAATGTGCGGGGATCGCTGGGCGGCGCGGACCCGGTGGGCCGAAGGGCCTGTTTCTGCGCTGTATCTCTAAATCTAAAAATCTAAAAAATCATATCTGTTGTGCTGCTGCAAGTAAGAACATCTTTGTTCTATTTGGGGACAGATGACAATAAAACACTCTTGACCCTTGAAATGATGAGGAGGAGAAATAAAACAAAATGGATATATCAGGTGCAGACCCTTCCTCACAACTTCGTCTTCATCAGCCACTGCGTTGCATTCCGAGTCTGCTCTTCCTTTCCTTGTAGGAGCAAAGAGATCCTTCTGCAGTTGTACAGGGCCCTAGTGAGACCGCACCTGGAGTACTGTGTGCAGTTTTGGTCTCCAAATTTGAGGAAGGATATTCTTGCTATTGAGGGCGTGCAGCGTAGGTTTACTAGGTTAATTCCCGGAATGGCGGGGACTGTCATATGATGAAAGACTGGAGCGACTAAGCTTGTATACACTGGAATTTATAAAGATGAGAGGAGATCTTATCGAAACTTATAAGATTATTAAGGGGTTGGACACGTTAGAGGCAGGAAAAATGTCCCCAATGTTGGGGGAGTCCAGAACCAGGGGCCACAGTTTAAGAATAAGGGGTAAGCCATTTAGAACTGAGATGACGAAAAACCTTTTCAGTCAGAGAGTTGTGAATCTGTGGAATTCTCTGCCTCAGAAGGCAGTGGAGGCCCATTCTCTGAATGCATTCAAGAGAGAGCTAGATAGAGCTCTTAAGGATAGCGGAGTCAGGGGGTATGGGGAGAAGGCAGGAACGGGGTACTGATTGAGAATGATCAGCCTTGATCACATTGAATGGCGGTGCTGGCTCGAAGGGCCGTATGGCCTCCTCCTGCACCTATTGTCTATTGTCTATAAATCGATGCTGGATTTTCTTTAGAATTTGCTGATTTTCTTTTTTCCCTTTCCCCACTTGCCTGCTCCATTTGTGATGGGGCGGTGCTGGCTCGAAGGGCCGTATGGCCTCCTCCTGCACCTATTGTCTATTGTCTATAAATCGATGCTGGATTTTCTTTAGAATTTGCTGATTTTCTTTTTTCCCTTTCCCCACTTGCCTGCTCCATTTGTGATGGCAATCCCCCACCCGAGCCAGCACTTGTTCTGATCACCTCCGGCCAAACAGGGCTGCGCAGAGCAGCACAGCTTTCGGCTGTTGCCCTTAAGACCACCCATCACCCCAGTCACCCGATACTCCTATTTATTTAAGAAGCTTGCGGTGGCCCATGGTTTCAGGGTGGGGGAGGAGAGGAGCCGTTTCCTTTCGGCAGAGGTCACAGGCAAGCGAGAGTTAAACTGCTCAGAAAGATTTCACCCATTCGCAACACTTTTCCCAATTTTGCCCCATCGTTTCAAATTCCTCAAAGCGAAAAAAAGTATATATCATCGTAGATCCCCTCCTGTCCGAAACCTGTTTCAAATAAGCCCCTGCTGTAATCAGGAGCTCAATGGTGCTTGGACGAGATGCGACCCCCTTTGCATTTTTGATGCCTTCGGGAGGTAAAAGTGGGCCCCCTTAAGATTAACCTCAGCCCATTACGGCTTTTTTGTTATTTGGCATTCGGACCCAGCCTGGGTTGGCTGTGGACAGCTAATAGCAGGCTTTTGTTTCTTCTGCAGAAATAATTTTCTTTTCGAAAAAAGAGGGGGGGGGGGGGGGGGGCGGGGGTGGGGGGAAGGCAAGAGACAACTGTTCTCGATCACGTTTGTTAACCCAGGCCACGTGACTTCCCCCTTTTCGGTGAATCACACATAGGTTGAGGTCGAGTCAGGGAGTGAGTTGCCACATTGCCATTTCCTTTACGCGTTTTGGACGAAATTTAAAAAAACCCCAACCACAATTACGCAACAAGTTGCACTTTCAGAACATTACTTTCAGAGCACACTTAGGGTGGCGCAGCGGTAGAGTTGCCGCCTTACTGCGCCGGAGACCCGGGTTCGATCCTGACTACGGGTGCTGTCCGTACGGAGTTTGTACGTTCTCCCCGTGACCTGCGTGGGTTTTCTCCGGGTGCTCCGGGTTCCCTTCCACACTCCAAAGACGTACAGGTGTGTAGGTTGATTGGCCTGGTAAAATCGTAAATTGTCTCGAGCGTTTGTTGGACGGTATCAATGTGCGCAGATCGCTGCTCGATGCAGACGCGACGGGCCGAAGGGCCTGTTTCCGCGCTGCATCTCAAAACTAAGTTAAACTAAGAAGGGTCTCGACCCAAAACATCACGTGTGGGCGGCACAGTGGCGCAGCGGTAGAGTTGCTGCCTTACAGCGAATGCAGCGCCAGAGACTCAGGTTCGATCCTGACTACGGGCGCCGTCTGTACGGAGTTTGTACGTTCTCCCCGTGACGTGCGTGGGTTCTCTCCGAGATCTTCAGTTTCGTCCCACACTCCAAAGACGCACAGGTATGTAGGTTAATTGGCTGGCAAATGTAAAACATTGTCCCTAGTGTGTGCAGGATAGTGTTAATGTGCGGGGATCGCTGGGAGGCGCGGACCCGGTGGGCCGAAGGGCCTGTTTCCACGCTGTATCTCTAAATCTGTATCTCTAAATCTAAAAAAACATAGATAGAAACAAAAAATAGGTGCAGGAGGAGGTCATTCGGCCCTTCGAGCCAGCACCGCCATTCATTGTGATCATGGCTGATCATCCACAATCAGTAACCCGTGCCTGCCTTCTCCCCATATCCCTTGATTCCGCTAGCCCCTAGTGCTCTATCCAACTCTCTTTTAAATTCATCCAGTGAATTGCCCTCCACTGCCTTCTGTGGCAGAGAATTCCACAAATCCACAACTCTCTGGGTGAAAAGGTTTTCTCTCACCTCAGTTTTAAATGGCCTCCCCTTTATTCTTAGAATAAACCTATGTCCTCTGGTTGTCGATTCCCCTACTCAGGGCAAGAGACTCTGTGTGTTTACCCAAACTGTTCCTCTCATGATTTTGCTCACCTCGATAAGTTTATCCCTCAACAGCTAAAATGGAGTTGTCAGCTGAATGAACCCGAAGCCTAAACTGAGATATTCCTGTCAGAAATGTGGTCAAGAGTATAGGAGCAAAGAGGTCCTTCTGCAGTTGTACAGGGCCCTAGTGAGACCGCACCTGGAGTACTGTGTGCAGTTGTACAGGGCCCTAGTGAGACCGCACCTGGAGTAATGTGTGCAGTTTTGGTCTCCAAATTTGAGGAAGGATATTCTTGCTATTGAGGGCGTGCAGCGTAGGTTTACTAGGTTAATTCCCGGAATGGCGGGACTGTCATATGTTGAAAGACTGGAGCGGCTAGGCTTGTATACATTGGAATTTAGAAGGATGAGAGGAGATCTTACCGAAACGTATAAGATTATTAAGGGGTTGGACACGTTAGAGGCAGGAAACATGTTCCCAATGTTGGGGGGGTCCAGAACAAGGGGCCACAGTTTAAGAATAAGGGGTAGGCCATTTAGAACTGAGATGAGGAAACACTTTTTCAGTCAGAGAGTTGTGAATCTGTGGAATTCTCTGCCTCAGAAGGCAGTGGAGGCCAATTCTCCGAATGCATTCAAGAGAGAGCTAGATAGAGCTCTTAAGGATAGCGGAGTCAGGGGGTATGGGGAGAAGGCAGGAACGGTGTACTGATTGAGAATGATCAGCCATGATCACATTGAATGGCGATGCTGGCTCGAAGGGCCGAATGGCCTCCTCCTGCACCTATTGTCTATTGTCTATTAACTTCGATTAAAAATCAAAGAACAGAGTGCTGGAGGAACTCCGTAGGTCAGGACGCATCTCCAGAGATGCTGCCTGACCCACTGAGCTACTCCAGCAGGTTGTGTCCTTTTGTGTAAGCTAGCGCCTCCAGTTCCTTGTTGCCACTTCTTCGTTTAAAGAACAGTCCGACAACCAGGCAAGCCCCTCCAAAGGGCGGCATGGTGGCGCAGAGGTAGAGTTGCTGCCTCACAGCGCCAGAGACCCGGGTTCGATCCTGACTACGGGTGCTATCAGTATGGAGTTTGTCTGTTCTCCCAGTGACCTACGTGGGTTTTTTTTCCAAGTGCTCTGGTTTCCCCCCACATTCCAAAGGTGCGGTTTGTAGGTTAGTTGGCTTCTGTGTGTTGCTCCTAGTGTGTAGAATGGGAAAGTGGGATGCTATGGAACTAGTGTACAGGGCATTGGTGAGACCACACCTGGAGTATTGCGTACAGTTTTGGTCTCCTAATCTGAGGAAAGACATTCTTGCCATAGAGGGAGTACAGAGAAGGTTCACCAGATTGATTCCTGGGATGGCAAGACTTTCATATGAAGAAAGACTGGATAGACTCGGCTTGTACTCGCTGGAATTTAGAAGATTGAGGGGGGATCTTATAGAAACGTACAAAATTCTTAAGGGGTTGAATAGGCTAGATGCAGGAAGATTGTTCCCGATGTTGGGGAAGTCCAGAACAAGGGGTCACAGTTTAAGGATAAGGGGGAAGTCTTTAAGGACCGAGATGAGAACGTTTTTTTTCACACAGAGAGTGGTGAATCTGTGGAATTCTCTGCCACAGAGGGTAGTTGAGGCCAGTTAATTGGCTATATTTAAGAGGGAGTTAGATGTGGCCCTTGTGGCTAAAGGGATCAGGGGGTATGGAGAGAAGGCAGGTACGGGATACTGAGTTGGATGTTCAGCCATGATCATATTGAATGGCGGTGCGTACAGGCTCGCAGGGCCGAATGGCCTACTCCTGCACCTATTTTTTATGTTTCTATGTTTCTATGTACGGGTGATCGACGGCCACCATTAGTGGAGCGGGAGCATGAGGTCGCTGGCTGGGTGAGGTCACGTGGCGGTATCGTCACCTTGTCCCTTATTTGGGAGTGAGATGGTTGGCAACCCTAGTCTATACCGAAGGTAGACACACAATTATGGAGAAACTCAGCGGGTCAGGCAGCATCTCTGGAGATAAAGAATAGATGACGTTTCGGGTTGGAGTCTGAAGAAGGGTTTCCTATTCCTTTCCTCCAGAGATGCTGAGTTACTCCATCACTTTGTGTCTGTCACTGAATTTGGTTATCTAGAAAGCAGTAAACAAACAAAAAATCTAGATAAATACTTGAGGGGTTTCGGGTTGTGAACTGACTTTGGACTGCAGTTAAATCTGACCACTCCAACTGACCACTCCAACTACAGAGGGTAAAATAATAACAGTGCCCAAAATGGCGGCGCTGCCATAGCAGCTGCGGCTTA
Organism: Rhinoraja longicauda; assembly: GCF_053455715.1. Taxonomy (NCBI): domain Eukaryota; kingdom Metazoa; phylum Chordata; class Chondrichthyes; order Rajiformes; family Arhynchobatidae; genus Rhinoraja; species Rhinoraja longicauda. The sequence goes on from NC_135957.1 coordinate 81,906,328, forward strand.
CCTGCGGTCCATTTGTCTTTGTGTTTTTGTTGTTTTTTTGTCTTAATTGTAGTTGTGATGTCGTGTTTTTGTGTTTGTGTACTATGTGTGTATGTGGGGGGGAGGGGGGGAACTGTAAAATTGTAAAAAGGTGTCTCTTCCGAACGGAGACCCGACCTTTGTTTTCTGGGTCGTGTCTCCGTTCCTGCTGCGGCCTACCATCGGCCCAACTCCTGGAGCTGGCTGCCTCCAGGGCTCTGGTTCGCAGAGCCCGCGGATCGGACTTACCATCACTGGAGCCGGCCGTCCTCGGAGGCTGCGGGAGCGGCTGCGACTTGCCTTAGGCTCGGGCCGCGTGGATGCCGACATCGGGAGCTCCGGCAGCGGCAGCGGGTTCGCCCGCCCCGGATCGCGGGGCTTGGGTCGCGGACATTTCACCGTCCGGCGCGGCCTAAATTATGCCGCGGGATATTTCTCTGCTGGGCGGGGGTTCAATGTCGGGAGCCACGACCGCCCCGACGTGCAGCAACAGCAGCAGCGTGTTCGCCCGCCCCGGATCGGACTTATCATCGGCGGAGCCGGCCGTCTTCGGAGGCTGCGGGAGCGGCTGCGACTCGCCTTAGGCTCGGGCCGCTGCGGACCGTCCGGCGCGGCCTGCAACCACAACAACCTGACCGCGGGAGAAGACGGCAGGAGAAGGGAAAGACATTGTGGCCTTCCATCACAGTGAGGAGAGGACTGGAGGAGACTCACTGTGATGGATGTTTCTTTGATGGATGTTTCTTTTTTTGTGTGTTTTTGGGGTTGTGTAATTTTAATGCCTATTTAATGCTTTTATTGTTGGACTGTGGGTGACTGAATTTCGTCCAATATTGGATGACAAATAAAGCTATCTTGAATCTTGAATCTTGAATGGAATACAATACTCTAAATGCGGACTCACCAACGTCTTATACAACACAAAATGCTGGAGTAACTCAGCGGGTCAGGAAGCATCTCTGGAGAGAAGAAATGGGTGACGTTTCGGGTCGAGACCCTTCTTCAGACTGGCCCGCTGAGTTACTCCAGCAACTTGTGTCCTCCAGAGATGCTGCCTGTCCTGCTGAGTTACTCCAGCATTCTGTGAATAAATACCAGGTTTGTAGGTTAACTGGCTTGGTAAAAATGTAAAATTGTCCCGAGTGCGTGCTGGATAGTGTTAGTGTACTGGGATTTCAGGTCGGCGCGGACTCGGTGGGCCGAAGGGCCTGTTACCACACTGTATCTGTAAACTAAACTAAACACCCTCTCTCACTGCTACCCTTCCATATCTCACGCTTCCCTCTCCCCTGAAGAAGGGTTGCGACCAGAATCGTCACCCATTCCTTCTCTCCAGAGATGCTGCCTGTCCCGCTGAGTTACTACAGCGTTTTGTGTCTCTTCTTTGTCATGATAGACACGGAGTGCTGGATTAGCTCAGTGGGCCAGGCAGCACCTCTGGAGAAACAGGATGAGTGACGTTTCAGGTCGGGACCCTTCTTCGGCAGAATGAAAAAGTGTTTTGACCCAAAACGTCACCCATCCTTTTTCTCCAGAGATGCTTTTCCTCCAGAGACACTCCAAAGACGTACAGGTTTGTAGGTTAACTGGCTTGGTAGAAATGGAAAAATTGTCCCGAGTATGTGTAGGGTAGTGTTAGTGTACGGGGATCGCTGGTCGGTGCGGACTCGGTGGGCCGAAGGGCTTGTTTCTGCGCTGTATCTCTAAACAAATCTGAAGCAAACTATGACTCATTAATGTGTGGCTCCGCGATTTAATATTCTCCATTTAATCAACGCTGAATAACAGCCTTGACTGAACCCTTGGAGACAGCAATTTGTGTATCTTTAAATAGAGTTCAAGTGATTTGATAATGGCACTGTCTTTATGACACAGTAATATTTTCCTATTGATTTTGTAAACTTCAGTCTTCATCATATTGGCTCTTAAGGCTTGATAAATAATTACTGCAAAAGAACCTTCTCACCATATTTTTCCTGTGTAACGAAGAGTTCATAAACCATTTCAGATATTTTACGTTCACAAATGCAATGATGTATTTTCAAAATCTATTATTGTTGCTTTTAGCTTTTCAGTTGTGGAGATACAGCGCGGAAACAGGCGCTTTGGCGCTCCGAATCCGCGCCGACCAGCGATCCACGCACACTAACACTATCTTACACACATTCATTTCATCATCATATCATATCATCATATATATACAGCCGGAAACAGGCCTTTTCGGCCCACCAAGTCCGTGCCGCCCAGCGATCCCCGCACATTAACACTATCCTACACCCACTAGGGACAATTTTTACATTTACCCAGCCAATTTACCTACATACCTGTACGTCTTTGGAGTGTGGGAGGAAACCGAAGATCTCGGAGAAAACCCACGCAGGTCACGGGGAGAACGTACAAACTCCTTACAGTGCAGCACCCGTAGTCAGGATCGAACCTGAGTCCCCGGCGCTGCATTCGCTGTAAAGCAGCAACTCTACCGCTGCGCTATCGTGCCGCCTTACACTTTAGACTTAGACCTGCATGTCTTTGGAGTGTGGGTGGAAACCCACGCTGGTCACGGGGAGAACGTGCCAACTCCGCAAACTACATTCAAGAGAGAGCTAGATAGAGCACTTAAGGATAGTGGAGTCAGGGGGTATGGGGAGAAGGCAGGAACGGGGTACTGATTGAGAATGATCAGCCATGATCGCATTGAATGGCGGCGCTGGCTTGAAGGGCCGAATGGCCTCCTCCTGCACCTATCGTCTATTGTCCATGCAGAGAGCATCCGTGGTCAGGATTCAACCCGGGTCTCTGGGGCTCGAAGGCAGCAACTCTACTGCTGCGCCACCGTGCCACCCGTTCATTTAGTACATTGTGTTACCATTGACACGAAAGGAAAACTACATAAAGATTTTTAAAGTGTTTCTGTGTTGTCTATGAATCGAAAGATCACATGGAATGAGGGAACATACAACAGAGAACGTAGAACAGTAAGGCACAGAAATAGGCACGGTGGCGCAGTGGTAGAGTTGCTGCCTTACAGCACCAGAGACCCGGGTTCCATCCTGACTGTGGGTGCTGTCTGTACGGAGTTTGTCTGTTCTCCCAGTGTGCCACACAGTGTGGATACAGACCCTTCAGCCCAACTTGCCCACACCGGCCAACATGTCCCATCTACACTAGTCCCACCTGCCTGCGTTTGGCCCATGTCCCTCTTAACCTGTCCTATCCATGTACCTGTATAAGGTATCACAAAACGCTGGAGTAACTCAGCGGGTCAGGCAGCATCTCATGAGAGAAAGAATGGGTGACGTTTCGGGTCGAGACCTTTCTTCAGTCTGAAGAAGATGTGTCAACCCGAAACGTCACCCATTCCTTCTCTCCAGGGATGCTGCCTGACCCGCTGAGTTACTCCAGCATTTTGTGATACCTTCGATTTGTACCAGCATCTGCAGTTATTTTCCTACACTATTTATCTGTCTAAGTGTGTCTTAAATGTTGTAACAGTTCCTGGCTCAACAACCTCCTCCAGCAGCTCGTTCCATACACCCACCACCCTTTGTGTGAAAAAGCTACTCCTCAGGTTCCTATTAAATATTTCCCCCCATCACCTTAAGTCTATGTCCTCTGGTTCCAGATTCCCCTACTCTGGGCAAGAGATTCTATGAGTCTACCCAATCTATTCCTCTCACGATTTTGTACAGCTCTATAAGACCACCCCTCAACCTGTTCAACCTCTTCCTACACCTCAGGCCTTAGGGTCCTGGCAACATACTCGTAAATCTTCTCTGCCAGATTATACTTGGAGATGTATGTCTGTTTAGTTTAGTTTAGGTTATTGTCACGTTTACCGAGGTACAGTGAAAAGCTTGTTGTTGCATGCTAACCGGTCAGCGGAAAGACAATACATAGAAACATAGAAACATAGAAAATAGGTGCAGGAGTAGGCCATTCGGCCCTTCGAGCCTGCACCGCCATTCAATATGATCATGGCTGATCATCCAGCTCAGTAACCTGTACCTGCCTTCTCTCCATACCCCCGATCCCTTTAGCCACAAGGGCCACATCTAACTCCCTCTTAAATATAGCCAATGAACTGGCCTCAACTACCTTCTGTGGCAGAGAATTCCACAGATTCACCACGCTCTGTGTGAAAAAGAACTTTCTCATCTCGGTCCTAAGAGACTTCCCCCTTATCCTTAAACTGTGACCCCTTGTTCTGGACTTCCCCAACATCGGGAACAATCTTCCCGCATCTAGCCTCTCCAACCCCTTATGAATTTTATATGTTTCTATAAGATCCCCCCTCAGTCTTCTATATTCCAGCGAGTACAAGCCGAGTCTATCCAGTCTTTCTTCATATGAAAGTCCTGCCATCCCAGGGATCAATCTGGTGAACATGATCACAATCGAGCCATTCACAGTGTACAGATACATGGTAAGGGAATAACATTTAGTGCAAGGTAAAGCCAGCAAAGTCCGATCAAGGATAGTCCGAGGTTAATCAATGAGGCAGATAGTAGTTCAGAATCGCTCTCAACTTGTTGGTAGGATGGTTCAGTTGCCTGATAACAGCTGGGAAGAAACTGTCCCTGAATCTGGAGGTGTGCGCTTTCACGCTTCGATACCTTTTGCCCGATGGGAGAGGGGAGAAGAGGGAGTGGCCAGGGTGCGACACGTCCTTGATGATGCTGCTGGCCTTGCCGAAGCAGCGTGAGGTGTAAATGGAGTCAGTGGAAGGAGTGTTGATTTGTGTGATGGTCTGGGCTACGTCCAACAATGCCCATTTAACAACGATGCCCTCTTGGCAATTTGGCCACAAGACATTGGACTCTCCAGTGTAGTGCGAAATGTCCAGCCATGATCACATTGAATGGCGGTGCTGGCTCGAAGGGCCGAATGGCCTCCTCCTGCACCTATTGTCTATTGTCTACGCTGTCTGATGAAGGCCAAAGGCTTTTTGCGACTCCACCTTCAAGGAATTATGTATCTGCACTCCACACCACCTCACATTTCTCCGTATTATATTCCATCCACCATTTCTCAGCCAACCTGCCCAATCGATCGAGATCCCGCTGCAATTTTGACAACCATCTTCACCCTCTACAATACCATCCACTTTTGTATCATCTGCAAACTTGCTAGCCATGTGCGTTCTTATCCAAATTATTGATATAGATGACAAAACAGCAATAAGCACCCAGCACCGAACCCTGAGGCACACCACTAGTCCCAGGCCTCAAATCCGAGATGCAACCTTCCACCATCACCCTCTGCTTCCTACCACCGAGCCAGTTTAGAAACATAGAAACATAGAAAATAGGTGCAAGAGTAGGCCATTCGGCCCTTAGAGCCTGCACCGCCATTCAATATGATCATGGCTGATCATCCAACTCAGTATCCCGTACCTGCCTTCTCTCCATACCCCCTGATCCCTTTAGCCACAAGGGCCACATCTAACTCCCTCTTAAATATAGCCAATGAACTGGCCTCAACTACCTTCTGTGGCAGAGAATTCCACAGATTCACCACGCTCTGTGTGAAAAAGAACTTTCTCATCTCAGTCCTAAGAGACTTCCCCCTTATCCTTAAACTGTGACCCCTTGTTCTGGACTTTCCCAACATCGGGAACAATCTTCCTGCATCTAGCCTGTCCAACCCCTTAAGAATTTTGTAAGTTTCTATAAGATCCCCCCTCAATCTTCTAAATTCCAGCGAGTACAAGCCGAGTCTATCCAGTCTTTCTTCATTACAATTCATTCAGCTTTCTCTCCTTGGATCCCATTCGGTCATCGGATAAAAGCACCACAACAGCTTTGTTTTTGATTATGTGAGGCAAACCAGAGCAGTGGGATGGAACTTACACTGTCATAGAGTGATACAGCGTGGAAACGGGCTCTTCGGCCCAACTTACCCACACAGACCAACATGTCCCAGCTACACTAGTCCCACCTGCCTGTGTTTGGTCCATATTCCTCCAAACCTGTCCTATCCACATACCTGTCTAACTGTTTCTTAAACATTGCGATAGTCCCTGCCTCAACTACCTCCTCCAACAGCTCATTCCATACACCCACCACCCTTTGTGTGAAAAGGTTACTCCTCACGTTCCCGTTAAATCTTTCCCACCTCACCTTAAACCTATGTCTTCTGGTTCTCTGTTCCCCTACTCTGGGCAAGACTCTCTGTGCGTCTACCCAATCTATTCCTCTCATGATTTTGTACACTATATGCATCACCCTCTCATCCTCCTGCGCTCCAAGGAGTAGAGTCCCAGCCTGCTCAACCTCTCCCGATAGCTCAGGCCCTCTAGCCCTGGCAACATCCTCGTAAATCTTCCCTGCATCCTTTCCAGCTTTAACACCTTCCTGATTAAACGTTAAAAACTGAGGCCCTACTTACTTGTTGGATGGAGATCTAAAAGATCTTTTGGCATGATTGGAAATTGTTAAAGTAGTTACATGACTATAAGATCATGCCTCATCCTCCTGCGCTCCAAGGAATAAAGTCCCAGCCTCCTCGATCCTCTACCTGTAGCTCAGGCCTGGCTTAGAGTGCAAACTTAGCATGGACAGCACCTGCAGTTAGCATCGAACTTGGACCCTGGACTTGTGGGTCAATGTGACTTACGGGCTGTTCCAAGGGACGCATTCAGAGACTGACGTCGAGTGCTTCTGGAAGGTCATCAACTCGGTGAAAGACGCTCTTTGGTCTGCCCGAGCTTTGTTGACCTCCCAGCGGAGCGAGCTGCCCGTCGGGGAATGTTGCCGACCGGCCCGCTCCAGACTGCGGGAGCACGTGCTGAGGGATGCACTGAAGCTCGGTGCAGCCAACGCCAAGGCCCTGCGGGGAAGGAACCACAGTCTAGGGTCAATAGACAATAGACAACAGACATAGGTCCAGGAATAGGCCATTCGGCCCATCGAGACAGCACCACCATTCAATGTGATCATGGCTGATCATTCTCAATCAGTACCCCGTTCCTGCCTTCTCCCCATACCCCCTGACTCCGCTATCCTTAAGAGCTCTATCTAGCTCTCTCTTGAATGCATTCAGAGAATTGGCCTCCACTGCCTTCTGAGGCAGAGAATTCCACAGATTCACAACTCTCTGACTGAAAAAGTTTTTCCTCATCTCCGTTCTAAATGGCCTACCCCTTATTCTTAAACTGGGTCCTTCCGCTGCTGGACATTGGGGGGCAGGATGTGGTGGAGACGCCCCACAAAATAAGGGAAGGGATTCCACGCCAGTGGGCCACACCATGGGCAAGGGTGGGGGGGGGGGGGGGGGGGCTGGTAAATTTGTGTGATTTGTGTAAACAGTATTGAATGTATGTATAGCCTCCGAGAATGTCAGAGAGAGTTTTGTACCGATCATGTATTGCACATATTTATTTCTCGAATAAAGTAAATTTTGAAATAAAAAAATTAAAATAAATAAACAACACCGACTGATTTTCAGTTTAGAGATACAGCGCGGAAACAGGCCCTTTGGCCCACCGGGTCCGCGCCGACCAGCGATCCCCGCATATTAACATTATCCTACACTCACCAGGGACATTTTCTTTACATTGACCAAGCCAATTAACCTACGTACCTGTACGTCTTTGGAGTTTGGGAAGAAACCGAAGATCTCGGAGAAAACCCACGCAGGTCACGGGGAGAACGTACAAACTCCGTACAGACAGCACCCGTAGTCGGGATGGAACCCGGGTCTCCGGCGCTGCATTCGCTGTCAGGCAGCAACTCTACCGCTGCGCCACCGTGACTGCCCTTGTGGTGCTCGAGTCCTGAAAACCAAGTTTCTATTTGCTGATGAGAGGAACCATCATTTCAGCCGAGCTCAAAAGAAAAAAAAAAGTTGTTTTGAAAGGAATGGCCATTACAGTTACCTCCATCTGTAACAATTATTTTTCTGTCAAGGTTCTATCAGGAAGCTTTGCATTACTGCCCCCAAAATGCTTTCTCTGTTTTGTTTACATCTCTCATAGAGTGGGGTGTTGTCCAAGGTCCTCATGTTGAAGAGGGTGTTATAAGAGAGAGTCAAAGTTTTATTTTCAACCTATTTTCAGCAATGGGAATGACGGTCATATGAAACTAGTTTGACCGAGTGATCGACGGGTCGGCATGGACCCTTTAGACTTTATATTAGACCTTAGAGATACAGTGTGGACACTGGCCCTTCGGCCCACTGAGTCTGCGCTGACCAGCGATCCCCGCACGTTAATACTACAGATGCACCTCGATTCACAATGCTTCGACTTACGATATTACGACTGTACGATGGTGCGCAGCGGTACAGCTGCTGCCTCACAACGCCGGAGACCCAGGTTCGATCCTGACTATACGGATGCCGTCTGTACGGAGTTTGTACGTTCTCCCCGTGACCTGCATGGGTTTTCTCCGGCTACTCCGGTTTCCTCCCACACTCCAAAGACGTGCGGGTTTGCAGGTTAATTGGCTTGGTGTATGTGTAAATTGTCCCTCGTGTGCGTAGGACAGTGTGAATGTGCGGGGATCGCTGGTCGGCGCGGACCCGGCGGGCCGAAAGGGCCTGTTTCCGCGCTGTAGCTCTAAACTAAATGGCAGCGAGCCGCAGCTCCCAACCAGCCACGCGATCAGGTGTATTAAACGCATTTTTGACTTACGATATTTTCGATTTACGATGGGTTTATTGGAACGTAACTCCCATCGTAAGTCGAGGAACATCTGTATCCTACACACTCGATGCACGTTACAATTTTTTTACTGAAGCCAATTAACTTATAAACTTGTACGTCTTTGGAGTGTGGGAGGAAACCAGAGCACCCGGAGAAAACCCACGCGGTCACGGGGAGAACTTGTAAACTCTGTGTTGTGGTATTCGTAGCAATTGCACAGCTCATAAATTTTAAACATGATCCGATGAATAATAACATTATGGCTTTATAAAAGCTTTTGGTAACTACTTCAAAAATCTCCAATCATCATATCATATCATATATCTACAGCCGGAAACAGGCCTTTTCGGCCCTCCAAGTCCGTGCCGCCCAGTGATCCCCGTACATTAACACTATCCTACACCCACTAGGGACAATTTTTACATTTACCCAGCCAATTAACCTACATACCTGTACGTCTTGCCTAAAGATCTTTCAGATCTCTACCCAACGAGCTAATTAGGGCCTCAGTGTAACGAGGTTTAATCAAGATGGTGTTAAACCATACAGTTCTATGTTTGATACACAAGGAACTCCAGATGCTGCAATCCCATAGCAAAACACAAAGTGCTGGAGCAACTCAACAGGTCAGTGGACAGGCGAAGTTTCGGGTCGGGACCTTTCTTCAGTCTGATTTTAGTGGAGGGGGGGGGGGAGAAATCTGGAAAAGAGAGCTGGGGCAGTACAAAGCCTGGCAAGTGATAGGTGGATACAGATGGAGGGGCAGGTGTGGGAGGGGTACGGGTAGGGGTTTAGATTAGATTTAGATAACAGACAGCTTGGAAACAAGGCACTTCGGCACACCAGGTCGTCACAGTGGCGAGTCGGTAGAGTTGCTGCCTTACAGCTGCAGAAATCCGGGATCGATCCTGACTACGGGTGCTGTCTGTACGGAGTTTGTACGTTCTCCCTGTGATCGCGTGAGTTTCGGCCGGGTGCTCCAGTTTCCTCCCACACTCCAAAGACGTGCAGGCTGTGGGCTAATTAGTTTCGGTAACATTGTAAATTGTCCCCAGTGTGTAGGATAGCATTAGTGTGCAGGGATCACTGGTCATAGAGTCATCGAGTGATAAAGTGTGGAAACATCCCCTTTAACCCAACTTGCCCACACCGGCCAACATGTCCCAGCTACACTACTCCCACCTGCCTGCACTTGATCCATATCCCTACAAACCTGTCTTATCCATGTACCTGTCTAACTGTTTCTTTGGGATAGTCTCAGCCTCAACTACCTCCTCTGGCAGCTCGTTCCATACACCCACCACCCTTTGTAAGAAAAAGATACCCCTCAGATTCCTTTTAAGTCTTTTCCCCTTCACCTTGAACCTTTGTCCTCTGGTCATAGAAACATAGAAACATAGAAAATAGGTGCAGGAGTAGGCCATTCGGCCCTTCAAGCCTGCACCGCCATTCAATATGATGATGGCTGATCATCCAGCTCAGTATCCCGTACCTGCCTTCTCTCCATACCCCCTGATCCCTTTAGCCACAGGGGCCACATCTAACTCCCTCTTAAATATAGCCAATGAACTGGCCTCAACTACCTTCTGTGGCAGAGAATTCCACAGATTCACCACTCTCTGTGTATTGAAATGTTTTCTCATCTCGGTCCTAAAAGACTTCCCCCTTATCCTTAAGCTGTGACCCCTGGTTCTGGACTTCCCCAACATCGGGAACAATCTTCCCGCATCTAGTCTCTCCAACCCCTTAAGAATTTTATATGTTTCAATAAGATCCCCCCTCAGTCTTCTAAATTCCAGCGAGTACAAGCCCAGTCTATCCATTCTTTCTTCATATGAAAGTCCTGCCACCCCAGGGATCAATCTGGTGAACCTTCTCTGTACTCCCTCTAAGGCTAGAAATTTGGTCCCCGATTCCTTTACACTGGGCAAGAGACTCTGTGCGTCTACCCGATCTATTCCTCTCATGATTCTATACACTTGGTTGTCTTGGTAAAATTGTAAATTGTCCCCATTGTGTGTAGGATAGTGCTCGTGTGTGGCACTGACTCAGTGGGCCGAAGGGCGTGTTGCTGCACTGAATCTCTGATCTAAACTAAACTAAAGCTTTGGTATAAATGTCGTGGGCAAGTGTGAAGGGAAGAGACAAAAATCAATTTATGGCCATTGTTTGGTCAAAGAATGGCAGGAAGTTCTGAGCTTCGAGCTATGACCTATGTCGTGTCAAGGAATTGTGAGAAGTTCAGAGGACTGAACGTATGAAAGGACTGGACAAGCTAGATGTAGGAAAAATGTTCCCAATGTTGGGGGGGGGAGTCCAGAACCAGGGGCCACACACAGTCTAAGAATAAAGGGGAGGCCATTTAAAACTGAGGTGAGAAAAAAAAAAATTCACCCAGAGAGTTGTGAATTTGTGGAATTCTCTGCCACAGAGGGCAGTGGAGGCCAAATCACTGGATGGATTTAAAAGAGAGTTAAAACATCCTGCGTGGTACCGGTACCAAAGACGCAGCACCCGAAGGAACTCAACAGCTACAGGCCGGTGGCACTGACATCACACCTGATGAAGACACTGGAGCATCTGGTCCTCGCCCATCTCCGCCCCCTGGTGAGACCATCAATGGATCAGCTGCAGTTCGCCCACCAGACTTGCATCGGGGTGGAGGACGCCATCATCTACCTAGGGAACAGAGCTCTCTCACACCTGGAGAGGCCGGATAGCACTGTGAGAATCATGTCCTTTGATTTCTCCAACGCGTTCAACACCATCCAGCCGGGGCTTCTGGGGGGCAAGCTGGAGCACACAAGAGTGGATCACCACCTCACATCCTGGATTCGGGACCACCTCACCAACTGACCACAATATGTGAGGACAAAGGACCTGGTCTCGGACAGGGTGGTCTGCAGCACTGGGCTTCCGCGGGGAACAGTGCTAGCGCCATTCTTGTTCACCCTGTACACTGCGGGCTTCAGGCACAGCTCTGCAGACTCCTATCTACAGAAGTCCTCTGATGACTCTGCCATCGTCGGCCTCATCATGGGCGACGAGGACAGGGCGTACAGAGAACTGATCAAGGAGTTTGTGGACTGGTGCCAGCGGAACTGCCTCCGGATCAACGCGGGGAAAACCAGGGAGATGGTGGTGGATTTCCCCAGGCGCAGCCAGGTCCCCCCGACACCGGTGAACATCCAGGGAATGGACATCGAGAGGGCGGACTCTTATAAGTACCTGGGTGTCTACCTCAACAATAAACTGGACTGGACTGAAAACACCGATGCCCTATACAGAAAGGACCAGAGCAGACTTTATCTGCTAAGGAGACTCATGTCCTTTGGAGTGCAGGGGGCACTTCTAAGGACCTTCCACAACACGGTGGTTGCATCGGCCATTTTCTATGGAGTGGTCTGCTGGAGCAGCAGCATCTCAGTGTCGGAGGGGAAGAGCTGGTCAGGAAGGCCAGCTCTGTCCTGGGTTGCCCCCTCGACTCAGTGCAGGTGGTGGGAGAGAGGAGGATGATGGCAAAGCTAACATCGCTGCTGGACAACGACTCCCTCCCCATGCAGGACACTGTCACTGCACTGAGTAGCTCCTTCAGTGACAGACTCCTTCACCCCAAGTGCGTGAAGGAGAGATATAGGAGGTCCTTCCTTCCTGCTGCCGTCAGACTGCACAACCAGCACTGCTCCCAGCAGACGAGTCAACAGTAACAGCTAAGAACACACAGAAAACTGATGACAATTTATGTCTCTTTTATTTATAATGAATGATCTCTTGCTCTCTTGCTATCCACTTAGAAACATAGAAACATAGAAAATAGGTACAGGAGTAGGCCATTCGGCCCTTCGAGCCTGCACCGCCATTCAATATGATCATGGCTGATCATCCAACTCAGTATCCCGTACCTGCCTTCTCTCCATACCCCCTGATCCCTTTAGCCACAAGGGCCACATCTAACTCCCTCTTAAATATAGCCAATGAACTGGCCTCAACTACCTTCTGTGGCAGAGAATTCCACAGATTCACCACTCTCTGTATGAAAAAAAACGTTCTCATCTTGGTTCTAAAAGACTTCTCCCTTATCCTTAAACTGTGACCCCTTGTTCTGCACTTCCCGAACATCGGGAACAATCTTCCTGCATCTAGCCTGACAACCCCTTAAGAATTTTGTAAGTTTCTATAAGATCCCCCCACAATCTTCTAAATTCCAGCGAGTACAAGCCGAGTCTGTCCAGCCTTTCTTCATATGAAAGTCCTGCCATCCCAGGAATCAATCTGGTGAACCTTCTCTGTACTCCCTCTATGGCAAGAATGTCTTTCCTCAGATTAGGAGACCAAAACTGTACGCAATACTCCAGGTGCGGTCTCACCAATGCCCTGTACAACTGCAGCAGAACCTCCCTGCTCCTATACTCAAATCCCCTCGCTATGAATGCCAACATACCATTCGCTTTCTTCACTGCCCGCTGCACCTGCTGCTGTAACACTGTAAATTTCCCCGGTGTGGGACGAATAAAGGAATATAAATTATTATTAGATAGAGCTCTGGGGGCGAGTGGAATCAAGGATACGGGGAGAAGGCAGGCACGGGTTACTGATTGTGGATGATCAGTCATGATCACAATGAACGGCGGTGCTGGCTCGAAGGGTTAAGTGGCCTCCTCCTGCACCTATTTTCTATGTTCCTATGTAACTTGTGTTAGAACAGGAAGTGTTAAGGCTGGATCGAGATTCACTGTTTACTCTGGAGTGGCAGGTAATTCAGACATTTTATTCCTGCCCACTGTGAGTTTGACCATTGATGGGAAGTATGCCTAATAATGTGGAGAAATGTAAAAAGCAAAGAACTGCTGATGCACAAAATCACGAGAGGAATAGATTGGGTAGATGCACAGAGCCTCTTGCCCAGAGTAGGGGAATCGAGGACCAGAAGACGTAGGTTCAAGGTGAAGGAGAAAATGTAATAGGGATCCGAGGGGTAACTTTTTCACACAAAGGGTGGTGGGTGCATGGAACAAGCTGCCTGAGGAGGTAGTTGAGGCTGGGACTATCGCAACGTTTAAGAAACAGACAGGTACATGGATAGGACTGGTTTGGAGGGATATGGACCAAGCGCAGGCAAGTGGGACTAGGGTAGCTGGGACATTGTTGGCCGGTGTGGGTGAGTTGGGCCGAAGGGCCTGTTTCCACACTGTATCACTCTATGACTCCGTGCTGGTTTACATAAGAGGACACAAAGTGCTTGGAGTAACTCAGCGGTCAGAGAGCATCACTGGAGAACATGGATAGGTAATGGATAGGTAATGTTTCGGGTCAGGACCCTTCTCCAGAGGAGCTGAGGTTCTATTTAGATTTAGATTTAGAGATTTAGAGATACAGCAGGGAAACAGGCCCTTCGGCCCAACGGGTCCGCGCCGCCCAGCGATCCCCGCACATTAACACTATCCTACACACACTAGGGACAATTTTTGTACATTTGCCCAGCCAATTAACCTACATACCTGTACGTCTTTGGAGTGTGGGAGGAAACCGAAGATCTCGGGGAAAACCCACGCAGGTCACGGGGAGAACGTACAAACTCCGTACAGACGGCGCCCGTAGTCAGGATCGAACCTGAGTCTCCGGCGCTGCTTTCGCTGTAAGGCAGCAACTCTACCGCTGCGCCACCGTTTATACCCGATGTTAACTCAACGAAAGATGGTATATGTGTAGGAAGGAACTGCAGATGCTGGTTTGAAACGAAGATAGACACAAAATGCTGGAGTAACTCAGCGGGACAGGCAGCATCTTTGGAGAGAAGGAATGTGTGACGTTTCGTGTCGAGACCCTTGTTCAGACGGTAAATACTGAGTTTGGATACCTGGGTGATTTATCTTGCACTAAATGGTGTAGTCTTTATCCTGTATCTGGGCACTGTAAACAGCTTGATTGTAATCATGTGTAGTCGTTACTTTGACTGGACAGCATGCAAACAAAAGCCTTGCACCGTGCCTCAGTACATTTGACAATAATACACGAAACTAAAATTTTAATCAAGGAATCAACAACAGCTTCGAAAAATAGATAAATAGAAAATAGGTGCAGGAGGAGGCCATTCGGCCCTTCGTGCCAACACCGCCATTCATTGTGATCATGGCTGATCGTCCACAATCAATAACCCGTGCCTGCCTTCTCCCCATTTCCCTTGATTCCACTAGTCCCTAGATCTCTATCTAACTCTCTCTTAAAACAATCCAGTGATTTGGCCTCCACTGCCCTCTGTGGCAGATAATTCCACAAATTCACAACTCTCTGGGTGAAAAAGTTCCTTCTCATCTCAGTTTTAAATGGCCTCCCCTTTATTCTAAGACTGTGGCCCCTGGTTCTGGACTCGCCCAACATTGGGAACATTTTTCCTGTATCTAGTTTGTCCAGTCCTTTTATAATTTTATATGTTTCTATAAGATTCCCTCTCATCCTTCTAAACTCCAGTGAATACAAGCCCAGTCTTTCCAATCTTTCCTCATATGACAGTCCCGCCATCCCAGGGATCAATCTCGTGAACCTACGCTGCACTGCCTCAATTACAGGGACGTCCTTCCTCAAATTAGGAGACCAAAACTGTGCACAATAGTCCAGATGTGGTCTTACCAGGGCCCTGTACAACTTCTTCCCAACCACCATCCAGCTCTTGAACACGACACATTAGTAACCTCAATTGGGAACTGTGCACTGCCATTGGTTGCACTTCCGTTTTCTTTTTGCTCGCATTATTTAGTTTAATCAAAAATATTTATTCAAATATTAAAATAATATATACGACACGATAAAACCGAAACAGAACCCACCACCTTGATACAAGACAAACAATAAAACAATTCTACAACTATCTTACACTCCTTGTCAAGGATGCATCCAACCCCCCGCGGTGCCCAGCGGTCCCGGAAATCCCCCGGGGTGCCCGTGGACAGCGCATAGTCCCTCTCCAACACCACCCGGGCACGGACGTAACCCCGGAAAAGGGGCAGGCAGCCGGCTCGGGCAGAGCCCTCTTCCGCCTGGCGCCGTGACTCGTGTATGGCCAGCTTGGCCAGGCCCAGGAGCAACCCAACCAGGACATCCTCGGACCCTTTGTGCTTGTATTGGCATCATTAATTTATTGAATTGTTATTTATTCTATATTATCTGCGCATTGTGGTTACAGGCGTTGAGTATTGGATATAGAAGTTGGTACTGTGTACAGAAGTTGGGTATTGTGTACAGAAGTTGGGTATTGTGTACAGAAGTTGGGTATTGTGTACAGAAGTTGGGTACTGTGTACAGAAGTTGGGTATTGTGTACAGAAGTTGGGTATTGTTTTACAGAAGTTGGGTATTGAGTACAGAAGTTGGGTATTGTGTACAGAAGTTGGGTATTGTTTTACAGAAGTTGGGTATTGTGTACAGAAGTGGGGTATTGTGTACAGAAGTTCGGTATTGAGTATAGAAGTTGGGTATTGTGTACACAAGTTGGGTATTGTGTTCAGATGTTGGGTATTGTGTTCAGAAGTTGGGTATTGTGTACAGAAGTTGGGTCTTGTTTTACAGAAGTTGGGTATTGTGTACAGAAGTTGGGTATGGTGTACAGAAGTTTGGTATTGAGTACAGATGTTGGGTATCGAGTATGGACATTGGGTATTGAGTATAGACGTTGGGTATTGAGTATAGACATTGGGTATTGAGTACAGAGGTTGGGTATCGAGTATAGACATTGGGTATTGAGTACAGATGTTGGGTATTGAGTATAGAAGTTGGGGATTGTGTACAGAAGTTGGGTATTGTGTACAGAAGTTCGGTATTGAGTACAGAAGTACGGTATTGTTTTACAGAAGTTGGGTATTGAGTATAGAAGTTGGGTATTGTGTACAGAAGTTGGGTATTGAGTACAGAGGTTGGGTATTGAGTGTAGAAGTTGGGTATTGTGTACAGAAGTTGAGTATTGAGTGTAGTAGTTGGGTATTGTGTACAGAAGTTGAGTATTGAGTGTAGTAGTTGGGTATTGTGTACAAAAGTTGGGTATTGTGTTCAGATGTTGGGTATTGTGTTCAGATTGGTATTGTGTACAGAAGGTCGGTATTGAGTACAAAAGTTGGGTATTGTTTTACAGAAGTTGGGTATTGAGTATAGAAGTTGGGTATTGTGTACAGAAGTTGGTATTGTGTTCAGAATTTGGGTATTGTGTACAGAAGTTGAGTATTGTGTTCAGAAGTTGGGTATTGTATTCAGGTTCGGTATTGAGTACAGAAGTTGGGTATTGTGTACAGAAGTTGGGTATTGTGTTCAGAAGTTGGGTATTGTGTACAGAAGTTTGGTATTGTGTACAAAAGTTGGGTATTGAGTGTAGAAGTTGGGTATTGTGTACAGAAGTTGGGTATTGTGTTCAGAAGTTGGGTATTGTGTTCAGAAGTTGGGTATTGTGTACAAAAGTTGGGTATTGAGTGTAGAAGTTGGGTATTGTGTACAGAAGTTGGGTATTGTGTTCAGAAGTTGGGTATTGTGTACAGAAGTTGGGTATTATGTGCAGAAGTTGGGTATTGTGTACAGAAGTTGGGTATTGTGTGCAGAAGTTGGGTATTGTGTACAGAAGTTGGGTATTGTGTACAGAAGTTGGGTATTATGTGCAGAAGTTGGGTATTGTGTACAGAAGTTGGGTATTGTGTACAGAAGTTGGGTATTGTGTACAGAAGTTGGGTATTGTGTACAGAAGTTGGGTATTGTGTGCAGAAGTTGGGTATTGAGTACAGAAGTTGGGTATTGAGTACAGATGTTGGGTATCGAGTATGGACATTGGGTATTGAGTATAGACATTGGGTATTGAGTATAGAAGTTGGGTATTACCAGTGAAGGAACCGCATCCTGCGACACCACATCCAGAGGTCTCGCTCGCCTTTTGCATACCCTCCCACTACCGGGCCGGCTGTTCCACTACCGGAGACTGGGTCCCCCGCCGCCACTCCAGGGTGTTTGGCGCCCAACTCGACTACTTCACCACCTCCACCCGACGGGTCTCCAGTGCCGCCCCCGGTCACACCCCCGGTCCCCTCCCCATTCACTTCACCCGCGAAGGGAGGAGATGCCTTCTCCCCATAACCCTTGACACCCGTTCCAATCAAGAATTTGTCTATCTTTGCCTCACAAATATCCACTGACTTTGCCTCCACAGCCGTCTGTAGCAATGAGTTCCACAGATTAACTACCCTCTGACTAAAGAAGTTCCTCCTCACCTCCTTTCTAAAAGAGCGCCCTTTTATTCTGAGGCTGTGACCTTTGATCCTAGATTCTCCCATCAGTGGAAACATCCTCTCCACATCCACTCTATCTGTGCCTTTCATTATTCTGTAAGTTTCAATGAGATCACCCCTCAACCTTCTAAACTCCAGCGAGTACAGGCCCAGTGCTGTCAAACGCTCATCATGTGCTCACCCACTCATTCCTGGGATCATTCATGTAAACCTCCTCTGGACCCTCTCCAGAGCCAGCACATCCTTCCTCAGATATGGGGCCTGCACTAAATGTCATTCCCTTTATCATGCATCTGTACGCTGCAAATGGCTCCATTGTAATCATGTGCTGTCTTTCCGCTGACTGGTTAGCGCGCAACAAAAGCTTTTCATTGTACCTTGGCGCACGTGACAATAAAACTAAACGGAACTGGACTGAACTGAAAGGACAGATTTATGGGCGATATTATCTTGAAGCATGATGGCACGAGTTGAGTTTGTGTTCGTGGACATTGGTCATTCAGGAATTACGAGGTGTTCTGATGTTTTGATTTCTGCCCGATGTGAACTCGAGTTTTGAAGGGAATTGCTGCGATTGGATTATTTGCCTAAATAACTCAAGAAATTTTTGGAATTCCTGAAATTTGATTCCTGTTGGATGTTAGCTTAAGGAATGTCAGGGGTTGTTGGTCCTAGTTTCATAACTGAAGTGAACGCAATATTTATGTCAAGGCTGAATGATCAGCCATGATCACATTGAATGGCGGTGCTGGCTCGAAGGGCCGAATGGCCTACTCCTGCACCTATCGCCTATCGTCTATTGCAACGTTAACCGAGCGGCATGGTGGCGCAGCGGTAGAGTTGCTGCCTTACAGCGCTTGCAGCACCGGAGACACGGGTTCCATCCCGACTATGGGTGCTTGTCTGTATGGAGTTGTGTAGGAACCGCTGTTCCAGATGTCCAATCTCATCTATTGTATCCGCTGTTCCAGATGTCACAACACCTGTCCCTTTACCTCCCTCCTCGACTCCATCCAAGGACCCAAACAGTCCTTCCAGGTGAGGCAGAGGTTCACCTGAACCTCCTCCAACCTCACCTATTGTATCCGCTGCTCCAGATGTCAACTTCTCTACATCGACGAGACCAAACGCAGGCTCGGCGATCATTTCGCTCAACACCTTCGCTCAGCCCGCCTTAACCAACCTGATCTCCTGGTGGCTGAGCACTTCAACTCCCCCTCCCACTCCCAGTCTGACCTTTCTGTCATGGGCCTCCTCCAGTGCCATAGTGAGGCCCACTGCAAATTGGAGGAACAGCACCTCATATTTCGCTTGGGCAGCCTACAGCCCAGCGATATGAACATTGACTTCTCTAACTTTAGATAGTTTCTCTGTCCCTCCCTTCCCCTCCCCCTTCCCAGTTCTCCCAGTGTCTTCCTGTCTCCACCTATATCCTTTCTTTGTCCCCCCCCGACATCAGTCTGAAGAAGGGTCTCGACCCGAAACGTCACCCATTCCTCCTCTCCAGAGATGCTGCCTGACCCGCTGAGTTACTCCAGCATTTTGTGATACCTTCTATCTGCGCGGAGTTTGTACGCTCTCCCCGTGACCTACGTGGTTTTCTCCGAGATCTTTGGTTTCCGCCCACACTCCAAAGACGTATAGGTAGGTAGGTTAATTGGCTTGGTATAAGTGTAAATGGTCGCTCGTGTGAGTAGGATGGTGTTAGTGTGCGGGGATCGCTGGTCGGTGCGGACTTTGTGGGCAGAAGAGCCTGTTTCCACACTGTATCTCTAAACTGGGGAAACGTGTAAGCAGGAACTGCAAGAGGAACTTAAACCGAAGACGGACACATAAAGCTGGAGTAACTCTGCGGGACAGGCAGCATCTGGGTTTGATCCTAACTACAGCTGCTGTCTATGCGGAGTGTGCACGTTCTTCCTGTTACCGCGTGCGTTTTCTCCCAGCACTCTGTTCCGATGTTGAACCCCTGTGAGATGTGGACACGGTGTATGATGGGTAAATGCTACGGTTGCCAACTGTCCCGTATTAGCCAGGACATCCTGTATTTTGGGCTAAATTGGTTTGTCCTTGTCCCGTATTGGGCCTGGGGGGCGCTGTAGGCCCAGACACTCTAGGCCCAGACACTGTAGGCCCGGACGCTGTAGGCCCCGACGCTCTAGGCCCAGACACTGTAGGCCCGGACGCTGTAGGCCCCGACACTGTAGGCCCCGACGCTGTAGGCCCCGACGCTGTAGGCCCCGACGCTCTAGGCCCAGACACTGTAGGCCCGGACGCTGTAGGCCCCGACACTCTAGGTCCAGACACTGTAGGCCCGGACGCTCTAGGCCCCGACACTCTAGGCCCAGACACTGTAGGCACCGACAGTTTAGGTCCCGACACTCTAGGTTTCCGATATGTTAGCTCCGGACAGCCTAGGTCTGGAGGCCCGGGCCCCGCCTAACGGAGGTTGCGTAGCAATCCGCCTCCCGGCCCGGGCGGGCGACATTGGTGGAGCGGGAGCACGTGGCCGCTGGCTGGGTGTGGTCACTTGGGGTGCGGGACGGTGACGTCACCTTGTCCCGTATTTGGGAGTGAGATAGTTGGCGACACTAGTAAATGCTGAGGTTAGATTCATGGCTATCAGGTTGGCAGGGGTGATGGGGAAAAGGCAGGAGAATGGGGCTGAGAGGTAGAGATAGATCAGCCATGATTGAATGGCGGAGTAGACTCGATGGGTCGAATGGCCTAATTCTGCACCTAGAATTTATGAACATATGCTGACTCAAGAATTCCAGGAAGGATTGAGGTTTTTATTAGTTTAGTTTACTTTATCATCACATGTACCGGGGTACAGTGGGAAGCATGCTATCCAGTCAGCCGAAAAACATTCATGATCACAATCAAGCTTTATGTGCCTCTTGCCCGAGGGGAGAAGATGGAGTGGCCAGGATGAGAAGAGGATTTCTTTCATGGCTGGCGTCATTTGATGATGAATGCTAAAGTTGGAATTATGACTGATGTTAACTGAAGGAATGGCACCAACTGCTGAGGTCAGATTCATTGTTGATGTTACGCTAAGTAAAGGTAGACAGTGCGATTGTGGATTGGTGACCAATCTTCGTTGATATACGGCAGGGAGCTGTGATAGTAGTTTTGTGTCTGATGTTCAGTTTAATTTAGTTTAGTTTAGATATATAGAGCGGAAAGAGGCCCTTCGGCCCACCGGGTCCGCGCCGACCAGCCATCCCCGCACATTAACACTATCCTACACCCATGAGGGACAATTTTTACATTTTTACCAAGCCAATTGAACTACAAACCTGTACGTCTTTGGAGTGTGGGTGGAAACCGAAGATCCCGGAGAAAACCCACGCAGGTCACGGGGAGAAGGTACAAACCCTATACAGACAGCGCCCGTAGTCGGGATCGAACCCGGGTCTCCGACGCTGCATTCGCTGTAAGGCAGCAACTCTACCGCTGCGCCATTCAAGGAATGACAGGAA
Source organism: Rhinoraja longicauda (assembly GCF_053455715.1). NCBI lineage: Eukaryota > Metazoa > Chordata > Chondrichthyes > Rajiformes > Arhynchobatidae > Rhinoraja > Rhinoraja longicauda. Next base: position 81,927,731 of record NC_135957.1, read on the forward strand.
ATGCAGATGATTCATCCAGGGCTGATGTTAACACAAAGAATGACAAGGAATGTTCAGGAAGGAACTGTAGATGGTGGTTTACACTGAAGTTAGACACAAAATGCTGGAGTAACTCAGTGGGACAGGCAGCATCTCTGGAGAGAAGGAATGGGTGATGTTTCGGGTCGAGACCCACCTTCAGACTCTCGACCCAAAACGTCACCCATTCCTTCTCTCCAGACATGCTGCCTGTCCCGCTGAGTTGCTCCAGCAATTTGTGTCTATCTTCGAATGACAAGGAATGCTGTTGTTTTTTTATGATCTTAGCCCATGAAGTGAGGGGAAGGTTTAGTTTAGTCTGAAGAAGGGTCTCGACTCAAAACGTCACCCATTCCTTCTCTCCAGAGATGCTGCCTGTCCCGCTGAGTTACTCCAGCCTTTTGTGTCTATCGAAGGTTTAGTTTAGCTTAGTTTAGAGATACAGTTCAGTAACAGGCCCTTCCGCCCACCGAGTCTGTGTCGACCAGCGATCACCGCACACGAACACTATCCTGCACACACAATGGACAATTTACAATGTATATCAAGCCAATTAACCTACAAACCTGTACGTCTTTGGAGTGTGGGAGGAAACCGGAGTACCCGGATAAAAGCCACATGGTCACTGGGAGAACGTACAAACTCCATACAGACAGCACCTGTGGTTGGAATTGAACAAAGACTCTGGCGCTGTAAGGCAGCAACTCTACCGCTGCGCCACTGTGCTCTCTGGTTTAAGATGAATTCTTGATTGATGTGAAAGGCAACAACAGGTGGAAGTGCTGAGGTTGGATTCATAGCTGTTATCATCATCACAGTTTTGGGAAATGGTAAGATTGGGTTCATGTCTGATGTTAATTTAAGGACCGATGGGAAAGGTGGAGGTTAGTGTCATGTCTGATGTTAACATAGGTACATATAAAATAGGTGCGGGCGTAGGCCATTCGGCACCGCCATTGAATATGACCATGGCTGATCAACCAAAATCAGTACCCCGTTCCTGCTTTCTCTCCATATCCCTTGATTCCATTAGCCCTAAGAGCTAAATCTAGCTCTCTCTTGAACACTTCCAATGAGTCCAGAACTAGTGGCCATGGTTTAAGAATAAGGGGTAGGCCATTTAGAACGCAGATGAGGAAAAACTTTTTCAGTCAGAGAGTTATGAATCTGTGGAATTCACTGCCTCAGAAGGCAGTGGAGGCCAATTCTCTGAATGCATTCAAGAGAGAGCTGGATAGAGCTCTTAAGGATAGTGGAGTCAGGGCGTATGGGGAGAAGGCAGGAACGGGGCACTGATTGAGAATGATCAGCCATGATCACATTGAATGGTGGTGCTGACTCGAAGGGCCGAATGGTCTACTCCTGCACCTATTGTTTATTGTCCATAATGAATCGGCCTCCACTGCCTACTGTAGCAAAGAATTCCACAGATTCACAACTTTCACAACAGATTCTTAATTCGCAGAATAAAGATAAATGCCGAGGTCTGACATTATCTCAGGAAATGGTTGGAATGGCTAGTGTTAATTTAATGGTTCCTGTTCGCAAGAGGGTTACTGGGAATAGGAGAAGTTTGACTCATGAGGACACAAGTCTCCATGCTGTTGCTGGAATCTTGCATCGAACACAAAGTCCTGGAGTAATCGAGTGGATAAGGCAGCATCTCTGTTCTGAAGAAGTATTCCGACCCGAAACGTCATCTATTCTTTTTCTCCAGAGATGCTGCCTGGCCCACCGAGTCTTGGCCTACCAGTGATCCTCACACACTAACACTGTTCCACGCACCGCGGACAATTCACAACTTTACCAGGCCAATTAACCTACAAACCTGCACGTCTTTGGAGTGTGGGAGGAAACCAGAACCCCCGGAGAAAACTCACGCAGGTCACGGGGAGAACGTACAAACTCCGTACAGACAGCACCCGTAGTCGGGATCGAACCCGGGTCTCCGGCGCTGTAAAAAATAGTGGGAAATTGCCGAGAAAACTTTGAACAAAAGTGAACCTCAAATGATACCTGTTTTTATTGAAAGCATGCTTGCTTTCTTAATATTAAAATGTTTAGTTTTGTTGAGGGTGGGTTTACTGGATTTAGAATCATGAAAGATTAGTAAAGGGTGTCAGGGGCTATAGCGAAAACACAGGAGGGGATAATTCAGCCATGATTGAATGGCGGTGTGGATATGATGGGCCGAATGTCCTCATTCTGCTCCTATCACATCTATATACTAAAACTCTGGTTTGTTTGTTTGTTTGTTCCTGAACTACAGCCAAAACGGTACATGATAGCGCAACAATTTTAGGCCCACCTTACTCACCGTCGTCCCTTTGGTGCTAATGGGAAGAAGTTTCATTGAAATCGGTTTTATATTTTTAAAGTTATTAGCATTTTGAAGTTTAAATCTATCTCCTATGGAGGGGGGTTGAGGTGGATGGAGTGGGGGGGAGGGGAAGGGGGGAGGGGAAGGGGAAAGGGGAGGGGGAGTGGGAGGGGAGGAGGGAGGGGGGGGTGGGGAGGAGAGGGGGGAGGGGGAGTGGGGGAAGGGAGGGTGCAACACCAATGCTGGAGAGGTTTGTGCCCAACAGGTCCACTTGGTCTAGTGAACTTATAAAATGCTTTCAAAGTATTTTCTTGCATGACAAAGAATTCTGGCGCTTGTGCTCCCATGAACTCCCACTTCATTTGATATATTATAGGAATTGGCTGTGATAGATCGGATCCCAAATTGACAAGATGCCAAATTCACCAAACCATGACCCCTTTTAATTCTTGCTTTGCATTTTCTAACATCAGGGTAGACACAAAAAGCTGGAGTAACTCGGCGGGTCAGGCAGCATCTCTGGAGAGAAGGAATGGGTGACGTTTCGGGACCCGAAACGTCACCCATTCCTTCTCTCCAGAGATGCTGCCTGACCCGCTGAGTTACTCCAGCTTTTTGTGTCTACCTTCGGTTTAAACCAGTGTCTGGAGTTTTTTTTCCTTCACAGCATCAGAGTCATTTTACGTTTTTTAAGCTAAAGGTGAGCAGCATGATTTGACACTGAATCAATTGAGATGCTTCATCGTTATTGCTGAGCCCTGAAAACGTCTCTGCATCACCTGAGTATCTTCATGAGGAGGAATCCTCTTGGTGATTCTGTGGAATTCTTTGCCGCAGAAGGCTGTGGAGGCCAAGTCAATGGATATTTTTAAGGCAGAGATAGATAGATTCGTGATTAGTGCGGGTGTCAGGGGTTGCGGGGAGAAGGCAGGAGAATGGGGTTTGGAGGGAGAGATAGATCAGCCACGATTGAATGGCGGAGCAAAGTTGATGGTCTTGTCTCTCAGGTTCCTATTAAATCTTTCCCATCTCACCCTAAATCTATGTCCTCTGGTTCCCGTTTACCCTTCTCTGGGTAAAGGATCCTGTGCATTTACTCGATAAGTTTAGGTTTATTTATTGTCACGTGTTCAGAAGTATAGTGAAAAGCTTTTGTTTGCATGCTAACAAATCAATTAATACTGCACATGAATACAATCAAGACAAACTCAAGTGATAGAGATTTGGAAAGCGTGGGGCAATGGTTTCGGATGATAGTAGATTCTCTGGAAATAGCATGCAGAATCACCACACGTTTTGCAAGAATAGCAAATAGTTTTAAAGACCCTCAGATTAGTGTCAAAATTATTTTCAAATAATTGTATGAAGAGAGAGCTAGATAGAGCTCTTAAGGATAGCGGAGTCAGGGGGTATGGGGAGAAGACAGGAACGGGGTACTGATTGAGAATGATCAGCCATGATCACATTGAATGGCGGTGCTGGCTCGAAGGGCCGAAGGGCCTCCTCCTGCACCTATTGTCTATAAATTGCAAACTCCCTTTATGTTTGCTTTTGAAATTCTTCAAATTAGAATAAGATCAATTGAGTCTTTCTGAGTAGAGGTCTGAATAGTTTGCTTATTCTCCATAATGATCTGTAAATTTATTTCTTTATTCAATTTTCATCTATATTAGTGTTTTCCCGATGGTTTCCACGTTTAATAATCAAGATTTGGTCCATTTTCTAAACAACACTGAATTATCAGTATTATCATACAATACCATTATATAATTTCAAATTCATTTAGAAAGATAGAAAAATGGAAAATAGGTGCAGGAGGAGACCATTTGGCCCTTCGAGCCAGCACCGCCATTCATTGTGATCATGGCTGATCATCCACAATCAGTAACCCGTGCCTGCCTTCTCCCCATATTCCTTGACTCCATTAGCCCTTAGAGCTCTACCTAAAGGCCCTGTCTCAGTTACGCGATTTTTAAGGCGACTGCAGGCGACTGTCAAAGTCGTAGCAGATCGCCAAAATGTTCTTTAACCCTACGACAACGACCACGACAATGCCGAGTCAGGTCGATACAAGTTACTTTTATTGTGAAACTAGCACCTGGCTAAGAGATTACACCGTCTTCGGAAACATCGCGAAATCCCCGCGCTTACCTGACCGTCAAACTGTCGCCTCCAATCTACCTGTCAAATGTCCTGACGGTAAATAAATAGGTTAAACACAACTATCTTTTGGTATCTTCAAATGCTTTTTCTTAATTTAATATTACGTGCTTCTAAATGCATCTCCGACAACCTAGCAAACCTAGGGACAGCGTGCGACAGACAGCGCCCGCAATAAGCTACCATACCTGGCGACAAGCCAGCTGTCGCCGAGAAATTTCTATCTGGAATTTTTTTTCCATGACGCGCCGAGATCCGCAACGATTCATTGAAGACTCCTCACGATCATGCCCGCGACACCCCGGCCAATGGTTGGCGACAGCCTAGTCGCCGGCAATCGCCTTAAAATCGCCTAAGTGGGACAGGCCGTTTACTCTCTTTAAATTCATCCAGTGAATTGGCCTCCACTGTCAATTTATAATTACCTCTCTTTAATGGGAACTGACATTTACCACATTCATAAAGGGCAGAATTTGTTTTTTTAAGTTGAAATTTCTTACAGCTATGTCCACTGTCACACAGTGGTAGAGTTGCTGCCTCTCAACGCCAGAGACCCATGTTTGATCCTGACTACGGGTGCTGTACTGTACGGAGTTTGCACGTTCTCCCCGTGATCTGCGCGGGTTTTCTCCGGGTGCTCCGGAGGCTAATAGTCTTGGTGAAAGACGTAGGCTAATAGTATTGGTGAAATTGTAAATCGTCCCCGGTGTGTGTAGGATAGTACTAGTTTATGGGGATCGCTGGTTGGGGCGGACTCGGTGGGCCGAAGGGCTTATTTTAGATTTAGATTTAGATTTAGATTTAGAGATACAGCGCAGAAACAGGCCCTACGGCCCAACGGGTCCACGCCGCCCAGCGATCCCCGCACACTAACACTATCCTGCGCCCACTAGGGACAATTTTTACATTTGCCCAGCCAATTAACCTACAAACCTGCACGTCTTTGGAGTGTGGGAGGAAACCGAAGATCTCAGAGAAAACCCACGCAGGTCACGGGGAGAACGTACAAACTCCGTACAGACGGCACCCGTAGTCAGGATCGAACCTGAGTCTCCGGCGCTGCATTCGCTGTAAGGCAGCAACTCTACCGCTGCGCCCTGTTTCACCACTGTTTCACCACTGTTTCTCTAAACTAAACTAAACTAAACTTTGGACCTTGATCCAAAATGTCCCCTCAGCATCAGGCTGGTTGTTGCCTTGGTATTCACTGTTTGACCCTGAGCTAAACTGTGACCTTAGTCCCAGTCCTTCACAAAGACCATTCACTTCTCTTTCGTTGACCTGTGTGCCTCTACTTTCAACCCAATGTGCTTCACTGTTGTGTCTTTTGTTCCTTCGAGATTCAATTACACTGCTGTGTTTCCTCAGCTGGCCACAAAGTCTTCGTTAACTAAAGCCACCCAAAACCTCGACCCCCTCCATTACTCCACTTGGTTAGGCCTGGATGGCGAGGATGTGGAGAGTCCAGGACCAGAGGGCACAGCCTCAGAATTAAAGGACGCACCTTTAGAAAGGAAATGAGGAGGAATTTCTTTAACCTGAGGGTGGTGAATCTGTCGAACTCATTGCCAGAGAAGGCTGTGGAGGCCAAGTCAATGGGTATTTTTAATGTAGAGATAAATAGATTCTTGATTAGTAGACTAGATGGGCTGAATGGCTTAATTCTACTACTATTCCTTATGACCTTATAACCCGCTGAGTTACTCCGGCACTTTGTGTCTATCTTTGGTATAAAACAGCATCTGCAGTTCCTTCCTCCACACCATATGCCACCTTTGCCACTGTTACCTACTGGTAAGGGTGACAACTGTCCCGTATTAGCCGGGACATCCCGTATTTTGGGCTAAATTGGTTTGTCCCGTACGGGACTGCCCTTGTCCCGTAGTAGGCCCGGGGGGCACTGTGGGCCCGGACACTGTAGGCCCGGACACTGTAGGCCCGGACACTGTAGGCCCGGACACTGTAGGCCCGGACAGTGTAGGCCCGGACAGTGTAGGCCCGAACAGTGTAGGCCCGGACACTGTAGGCCCCGATAATGTAGGGCCGGACACTGTAGGCCCTGACACTGTAGGCCCGGACACTGTAGGCCCGGACAGTGTAGGTCCGGACACTTTAGGTCCGGAGGCCCGGCGCCGCATAACGGAGGTTGCGTAGCAACCCACCTCCCAGCTCGGGCGGCCACCATTGGTGGAGCGGGAGCACGTGGCCGCTGGATGGGTGAGGTCATGTGGGGCGTGGGGCGGTGACGTCACCTTGTCCCTTATTTGGGAATGGGATAGTTAGCAACCCTACCTACTGGTATTGCCACAATTTCATTCTCAATGCTGGTAGCTTCTGAGACGTCTTTGAAGTCTTTGACGAACTTACGTGGATAGGAAAGGTTTAGGGGAATATGGACCGAATGCAGGCTGGAGAGACTAGAGTAGATTGGGCTTCTTGGTCGGCATGGGCAGGTTGTGTCGTAGGGGCTGTTTCCATGCAGTGAAGAAAGCGAATGGTATGTTGGCATTCATAGCGAGGGGATGTGAGTATAGGAGCAGGGAGGTTCTGCTGCAGTTATACAGGGCATTGGTGAGACCACACCTGGAGTATTGCGTACAGTTTTGGTCTCATAATCTGAGGAAAGACATTCTAGCCTTAGAGGGAGTACAGAGAAGGTTCACCAGATTGATTCCTGGGATGGCAGGACTTTCATATGAAGAAAGACTGGATAGACTTGGCTTGTACTCCCTGGAATTTAGAAGATTGAGGAGGGATCTTATAGAAACTTACAAAACTCTTAAGGGGTTGGACAGGCTAGATGCAGGAAGATTGTTCCCCATGTTGGGGAAGTCCAGAACAAGGGGTCACAGTTTAAGGATAAGGGGAAAGTCTTTTAAGACCGAGATGAGAAAGTTCTTTTTCACACAGAGCGTGGTGAATCTGTGGAATTCTCTGCCACAGAAGGTAGTTGAGGCCAGTTCATTGGCTATATTTAAGAGGGAGTTAGATGTGGCCCTTGTGGCTAAAGGGATCAGGGGGTATGGAGAGAAGGCAGGTACGGGATACTGAGTTGGATGATCAGCCATGATCATATTGAATGGCGGTGCAGGCTCGAAGGGCCGAATGGCCTACTCCTGCACCTATTTTCTATGTTTCTATGACTCTAAGTCGTTCACTCCTTCAGGCCATTACTAACACCAGACACTGTTTTTTGCTTCACTTCATCCCCTCTGGATGCTGTGCAGTCATAGAGTATTACAGCATGGAAACAGGCCCTTCGGCCCAACTTGCCCACACTGACCAAAATGCCCCATCTGTACTAGTCCCACCTGCATGTGTTTAGTTTCCCATTTCCCACTAAACCTGTCCTATCCATGCCCCTGTCTAAATGTTTCTTAAATGTTGCGATAATCCCTGCCTCAAATACCTCCTCCGGCAGCTCGTCCCATACACCCACCACCCTTTGTGCAAAAAAAGTTACCCCTCTGGTTCCTATTAAATCTTCCCCCTCACCTTAGACCTATGTCCTCTTGTTCTTGCTTCCCCTACTCTGGGCAAGAGACTCTGTGCGTTTAATCGATCTATTCCTCTCATGATTTTATACACCTCTATCCACTCCCAGTCTGACCTTTCTGTCATGGGCCTCCTCCAGTGCCATAGTGAGGCCCACCGGAAATTGGAGGAACAGCACCTCATATTTCGCCTGGGCAGCTTGCAGCCCAGCGGTACGAACATCAACTTTAGATAGTTCCTCTGTCCCTCTCTTCCCCTCCTCCTTCCCAGATCTCCCTCTATCTTCCTGTCTCCACCTATATCCTTCCTTTGTCCCGCCCCCCTGACATCAGTCTGAAGAAGGGTCTCGACCCGAAACGTCACCCATTCCTTCTCTCCTGAGATGCTGCCTGACCTCACGCTGAGTTACTCCAGCATTTTGTGGAATAAATACCTTCGATTTGTACCAGCATCTGCAGTTATTCTCTTACACCTGATCCTCCTGCGCTCAAAGTCCCAGCCTGCTCAACCACTGCCTGCAGCTCAGACTCTTGAGTCTTGCCTGCATCCTCGTCGATCTTCTCTGCGCCCTTTCCAGCTTGAATTTTAATTGCTGTGCTACGGTGCGTTTACCCACCAAGTCAATCACATACTTGGTGGGTAAACAGGGAAAGTCCTCAGTGAGCAGCCATTCATTCACGATATGTGGGATGGTCTGGTCTGGATATCTGCAGTCTGTCTGTCATCCCCCACGTGTGCAGGTGATGGGCCGTTCTTGCATGGAGGGTGTGGATCTTGTTCAGGGTCAGCCATGGCTTGCGATGGAGGTCAAATCCCGGTGGTCTCACTGTGGGGTCTGTGATGACCTCTCCTTGTCCCGGGCCTAATATGGGACAAGGGCGGTCCCGTGCGGGACAAACCAGGTTGGCCCAACATACGGTATGTCCCGGCTAATACGGGACAGTTGGCAACCCTACATGTTGGGACCCTTCTTCATAAGTCTGAAACATCATCTGTCCACATTCTCCAGAGATGCTGCCTGACCCGCTGAGTTACTCCAGCACTCTGTGTCTATCTTTTTTAAAAACTGTTGTTGTTCGGCTTCTTTTGTGAAATTATCTTTGTTCGATTTGGTGGTCTGAAGCGATAAGGAAATATTAGAGTCATAGAGTGAGACATTGTGGAAACAGGCCCTTCGGCCCAACTTGCCCACACCGGCCAACATTGTCTCTGCTACACTAGTCCCACCTGCCCGCGCTTGGTCCATATCCCTCCAAACCTGTCCTATCCATGTACTTGTCTAACTGTTTCTTTAATGTTGGGATAGTCCCAACCTCAACTACCTCCTCTGGCAGCTCGTTCCATACACCCACCACCCTTTGTGTGGAAAAAGTTGTCCCTCAGATTCCTATCAAATCTTTTCCCTTTTACCTTGAACCTATGTCCTCTGGTCCTCTCGGTTCACCTACTGGCTCACTGAAACTGAACCAAATAAGCTCCAGGCGTTCCTGCAGTCTACCTTCAGCAACAACCCCTTCCCTTCCCCTGAGCTGTCTTCTATTTGTTTCTGTTTTCAAAATCCACCGCTCGTGCCCACCCTTGAGGCAGAGGTAGATATATTCCTGATTAGTACGGGGAGTCAGGGGTTATGGGGGGAAGGCAGGAGAATGGGGTTCGGAGGGAGAGATAGATCAGCCGTGATCGAATGGTGGAGTAGACTCGATGGTCCGAATAGCCTAATTCTACTCCCATCACTCATGATCTTATGATCTTGACCGTGCGTGAGACCATCAAAAGCGTCAGGCGTTTGCATTAGAGGTTAAAGCCTCAGTTCACAAGAGAAAGAGCACTGAGGGTAGAGAGGGGAGCAGGGGAATTGAGCCTCAGGATGCCTTTAGAAGAGTAGACTCATGTTGCATTAGTCCGGGATGAAGCCCATCATTTTAAAACCTGTTTGCCTTTGCTCAGCGTATAGCAGTGAGATGAGATGAAGCTATAGTCAGTTCATATCACAAGTAGTCACGGTGGCGCAGGGGTAGATTTTAGATTTAGATTTAGAGATACAGCGCGGAAACAGGCCCTTCGGCCCACCGAGTCCACGCCGCCCAGCGATCCCCGCACATTAACACTATCCTACACACACTAGGGACAATTTTTACATTTACCCAGTCAATTAACCTACATACCTGTACGTCTTTGGAGTGTGGGAGGAAACCGAAGATCTCGGAGAAAACCCACGCAGGTCACGGGGAGAACGTACAAACTCCGTACAGAAGGCGCCCGTAGTCAGGATCAAACCTGAGTCTCCGGTGCTGCATTCGCTGTAAGACAGCAACTCTACCACTGCGCCACCGTGCCGCCCAGAGTTGCTGCCTTACAGCCTTACAGCGCCAGAGGCCCGGGTTCGATCCCGACTACGGCTGCTGTCTGTACGGAGTTTGTACGTTCTCCCTGTGACCTGCGTGGATTTTCTCCAGTTTCCTCCCACACTCCAAGGACGTACAGGTTTGTATGTTAATTGGCTTGGTATAATTGTAAATTGTCCCTAATGTGTGTAGGATAGTGGTAGTGTCACTATCGCACATTAACACTATCATACACACCCTGGGGTCAATTTACATTTATACCAAACCAATCAACCTACAAACTACGTCGGGATAGAAACGTAGAAAATAGGTGCAGGAGGAGGCCATTCGGCCCCTCGAGCCAGCACCGCCATTCATTGTGATCATGGCTGATCATTCCCAATCAGTAACCCGTGCCTGCCTTCTCCCCATATCCCTTGATTCCACTAGCCGCTAGAACTCTATCCAACTCTCTTTTTAATTCATACAGTGAATTGGCCACCACTGCCCTCTGTGGCAGAGAATTCCACAAATTGACAACTCTCTGGGTGAAAAATGGGATGTGGGAGGAGACTGGAGATCCCACATGGGTCACGGGGAGAATGTACAAACTCCGTACAGACAGCACCCGTAGTCATAAACGTGGGCAAATTTCCAGTGTGTTGAAACATCCAGCAGTGGAAATTTCAAATAAATTGTTTTAATCCCGTTTCAAAACATTGTTGTAAACCTGACTCTCCTGGTCTGTCTTGGTAACTTGATTTGCTTTTCTTGGACTTTGTCCACCATGGTTACTTGACTTGAAATTGGCTGTAAAGTTTAGCTGAAGCACACCGAATGATTATTTGGTCATTCCAAAGCCCAGTCATATCAATAGTAGATCTGAAATCCACGCACTCTGTGCTGCATCTAATCTTTCCGTCAATTCCACCCTTTTCTCCCAGGGTGGAAGTGTCACGGACAAGAGGCACCGCTTTGAAGTGAGAGGGGCAAAGTTTAAAGGAGACTAGACCAAGTGGACCCGTTGGGCCCAAACCTCTCCTGCATTGGTGCAGCACCCTCTCCTCCCCCCTCCCCTCCCCCCCCCCCCCCCTTCTCCTCTCCCCTCCCCTCCCCCTCCCCAGTCCCTCCCCTCCCTCCTCCCCTCCCCCTCCCTCCCCCCCCTCCCAAACCCCTCCCCCCTCCCTCCCATCCCCCTCCCCTCCCCGTCCCTGGTCCCCTCCCCCTCCCTCCCTCCTCCCCCTCCCCTCCCCCTCCACAACCCCACCCCCCCTCCCTCCATCCCCTCTCCCATCCCCCTTCCTCTCTCTCCCCTCCCCCTCCCCTCCCCCCCCCTCCCTCCCTGGGAGATATATTTAAACTTTAAAATGTGAATAACATAAAAAATATAACACCAATTTCAATGAAACTTCTTCCATTAGCACCAAAGGGACGACGGTGAGTAAGGTGGGCCCACACTCACTTCCCTGGGTGGAGGCAGATACAATTCTGGTGTTTAAGAGGCTTTTGGAGAGGCACATGGGATACACAGGGAATGGAGGGGTGTGGGTCGCACACGGGTGGAGGAGATTAGTTTATGGTGGATCACGGATAGGTGACATTTCGGATCCGGACCCTCCTTCGGACTGGTTTAGTGTTAGTTTCGGGCTACAGCGTGGAAACATAGAAACATAGAAAATAGGTGCAGGAGGAGGCCATTCGGCCCTTCGAGCCAGCACCGCCATTCATTGTGATCATGGCTGATCGTCCACAATCAGTAACCCGTGCCTGCCTTCTCCCCCATATCCCTTGATTCCACTAGGCCCTCCGGCCAACCGAGTCCACGCCGACTAGCGATCACCCCGTACACTAGTTCTGTTCTATGCACCAGGGACCATTTTACAGAATTAACCTAGCCAATTAGTTTAACTTGTAAGAGCACAAATTATAAATCCTACCTGTGTGATGGACTGGGTGTGGAATTTACTTGTCATTTTAGAGATACAGCATGGAAACAGGCCCTTAGGCCCACCGAGTCCATGCCAAACACTGATCACGCATTCACTATGGAATTCCCACTTTTGCATCCTACACCCTCGGGACAATTTTCAGAAGTTCATAAGTGATAGGAGCAGAATTAGACCATTCGGCCCATCCAGTCTACTCCGCCATTCAATCTTGGCCGATCTATCTTCCTTCTCAACCCCATTCTCCTGCCTTCTCCCCATAACCCCTGACACCTGTACTAAGCTAATGAACCTACAAACCTGCAGGTCTTAGGAAGGTGGGGGGGGGGGGGGAAACCGGAGCACCTGGGCAAGTTGGTCCGATGGGCCTCTTTCCACAATGTACCACTCTATGACCTGGAGAAAACCCACACGGCCACAGGGAGAATGTACAATCTCCGTAGAGGCAGCACCCGTAGTCAGGATAGAACCCGGGCCTCTGGCGCTGTGAGACAGCAACTCCACCAGGGTTTGCATCCTTTATTACCCCCAAACAGCTGAACACAAACTGCCTGAGACTCATTATTAGTGGTGGCTAGGATTGCCAACTGTCCCGTATTAGCCGGGACATCCCGTATTTTGGGCTAAATTGGTTTGTCCCGTACGGGACTGCCCTTGTCCTGTAGTAGGCCCGGGGGGCACTGTGGGCCCAGACACGGTAGGCCCCGACACTGTAGGCCCTGACAATGTAGGCCCCGACACTGTAGGCCCCGACACTGTAGGCCCGGACACTGTAGGCCCGGACACTGTAGGCCCCGACACTGTAGGCCCCGACACTGTAGGCCCCGACACTGTAGGGCCCGACACTGTAGGCCCCGACACTGTAGGCCCCGACACTGTACAGTGTAGGCCCCGACACTGTAGGCCCCGACCCTGTAGGGCTCGACAGTTTAGGTCCCGACACTCTAGGTTTCCGACCTTTTTGCTCCGGACAGTCTAGGTCCGGAGGCCCGGGCGCCACCTAACGGAGGTTGCGTAGCAACCCACCTCCCGGCCCGGGCGGCCGCCATTGGTGGAGCGGGAGCACGTGGCCACTGGCTGGGTGAGGTCACGTGGGGCACGGGGCGGTGACATCATCTTGTCCCGTATTTGGGAATGAGGAAGTTGGCAACCCTTCCGCCATTCATTCATGGCTGATCTATCTTTCCATCTCAACCACATTCTCCTGCCTTCCCCCCATAACCTTTGATGTCAAGCCCAGTGGGTTATGTTCAAAATGAAGCATTGGCCACTTCACCAGTCAAAGTTCCTCCTTTTTAGTTTGAGCTAATATGCCAGGAGTGGGCCAGTAGGAGGCAGGCCAGGGTATTGCCTCCAGCGCCTTCAAGGTCAGCTGCAGGAGGACACAGAGGAGGTCAGGCGAGGAGAGGGATGTGGGTTGGCGGGCTGAGGTGGTTGAAGATAACGAAGGAGGCCCTGCAACAGCCTGGGGCTTACCTGGGGCTTACTTGGGGCTTACCTGGGGCTTACCTGGGGCTTACCTGGATCGGGAGCAATCCTGCACATTAGCATGTGGACCCGACTTAGTGAAAGGCTTGGATAGAGTCAACGTGAAGAGGATGTTTCCACTAGTGGGAGAATCCAGAAACCAGAGGGCACAGCCTCAGAATAAAAGGACATATTTTGAGAAAGGAGATGAGGAGGAATTTCTTTAGTCAGAGTATGGTGTATCTGTGGAATTCATTGCCGCAGACGGCTGTGGGTAGGGTTGCCAACTTTCTAACTCCCAAATAAGGGACAAAAGGTGACATCACCGCCCCGTGCCCCACGTGACCTCACCCAGCCAGTGGCCACGTGCTCCAGCTCCACCAATGGTGGCCGCCCGGGCCGGGAGGCGGGTTGCTACGCAACCTCCGTTAGGCGAACACACTTGGCCCCGCTCTGGGTACACCCCCTGTTAGCCTACACTGTCCGGGCCTACAGTGTCTGGGCCTACAGTGTCCGGGCCTACAGTGTCCGGGCCTACAGTGTTCGGGCCTACAGTGTTCGGGCCTACAGCGGCCCCCCCGGACCTAATAAGGGACAAGGACGGTCCCTTACGGGACAAACAAATTTAGCCCAAAATACCGGATGTCCCGGCTAATGCAGGACAGTTGGCAACCCCAGCTGTTGAGGTTAAGTCAATGAATATATTTAAGGCAGAGGTTGAAAGATTCTTGATCAGTACGCATGTCTGGGTTATGGGGAGAAGGCAGGTGAATGGGATTGAGAGGGAGAGATAGATCAGCCATGATTGAATGGCGGAGTAGACTTGATGGCTCCTAGAACTTATGAACATAACTTTGGACTAGGTTTTTCCTTCTTCTTTTGTAAATGGCGCCAAAATATGGTGACGGGCGTACGAATTTCACTGTGCAGTGCACAGGTGACAATAAAGAACCTTTGAGCAATCCTCTAACTAAAGGCACTGCATATTAATGATAAATTTGAACTGGTTTCTGTTGATCCTATAGCCTGACCTCGCCCTGCAGAACAATGTGGCAGGCCATATATTTAACTCTGTGTTGCAGATGTTAGTTCGGCATTTCGGAGAAGAATGAAAAGAATGCCGGATTTTTTAAAGTCCTCTCTTTCCGATGCCTCAATTGAAGATTGAGCAACTTATAAAAATAGACACAAAGTGCTGGAATAACACAACGGGTCATGTAGCATACCTGGAGAACATAGATAGGCGACGTTTCCAGGGACATTTCTTCAGACCAGGGACCGCAGTGGCGCAGCAGTAGAGTTGCTGCCTCACAGCGCCAGAGACCCGTATTCGATCCCAACTACGGGTGCTACCTGTACGGAGTTTGTACGTTCTCCTCGTGACCGGCGTGGGTTTTTTGTTTCCCCCCACACTCCAAAGACGTGCAAGTTTAGTAGGTTAATAGGCTTCTGTAAATTGTCCCTAGTGTGTGTAGGATAGAACTGCGGCACGGTAGCGCAGCGGTAGAGTTGCTGCTTTACAGCGAATGCAGCGCCGGAGACTCAGGTTCGATCCTGACTACGGGTGCTGCACTGTAAGGAGCTTGTACGTTCTCCCCGTGACCTGCGTGGGTTTTCTCCGAGATCTTCGGTTTCCTCCCACACTCCAAAGACGTACAGGTATGTACAGGTTAATTGGCTGGGTAAATGTAAAAATCGTCCCTAGTGGGTGTAGGATAATGTTAGTGTATGGGGATCGCTGGGCGGCACGGACTTGGTGGGCCGAAAAGGCCTGTTTCCGGCTGTATATATATGATATGATATGATATGATAACTCGTGTGTGGGCAATCGCGGTTCGGCGCGGTGTTGATGGGCTAAAGGGCTTGTTTCCATGCTGTATCTCGAAACTAAATAAACTAAACCAGTCAGAAGAAGGACCACATGACCCCAATGCTCTACAGTGATACTGCCCGATCCGCTGAGTTACTCCAGCACTTTGTGTATTTTTTTTTCTGTAAACCAGTATCTGCAGTTCCTCGTTTCGACATAAAGCTACTTATACTGTTTGCATTGTTATCTACGAGAACTGTGTTTACAGTCCTGTTAGGCTGCCGCAGGTAGGGATTTCATTGTTCGGTTCTCGGTACATACGACAATTAATCGTGTACGTACAAGGTCTTGAGAGAAATAGACCGGGTGAATGCACAGTCTTTTGCCCAGATTAATTCCCGGAATGACGGGACTGTCATATGTTGAAAGACTGGAGCGGCTAGGCTTGTATACACTGGAATTTAGAAAGATGAGAGGGGATCTTATCGAAACATATAAGATTATTACGGGGTTGGACACGTTAGAGGCAGGAAACATGTTCCCAATGTTGGGGGAGTCCAGAACCAGGGGCCACAGTTTAAGAATTAAGGGGTAGGCCATTTAGAACGGAGATGAGAAAAAACCTTTTCAGTCAGAGAGTTGTAAATCTGTGGAATTCTTTGCCTCAGAAGGCAGTTGAGGCCAATTCTCTGAATGCATTCAAGAGAGAGCTCTTAAGGATAGTGGAGTCAGGGGGTATGGGGAGAGGGCAGGAATGGGGTACTGATTGAGAATGATCAGCCATGATCACATTGAATGGTGGTGCTGGCTTGAAGGGCCGAATGGCCTACTCCTGCACCTATTGTCTATTGTCTATGGTACGGGAATCAAGGTTCAATGTTTGTTTATTGTCACATGTATCAATTAAGGTACAGTGAAATTCAGATTGCCATACAGTCATCTTACCAATAAAGAGCAACAAGACACCCAAAATAATCTTTTTTTTTAACATGAACATCCTCCATAGCGACTCCCCCACCCACATTCCTCACTGTGATGGAAGGCGAAAAAAAAAGCTCTTTGTTCTCTCGTGGTGGGGGACTCGAACCATCCGTTGTCGGGGCGATCTTGGCTCCCGCAACCGGGGGTCGAGACCTCCGCGTCGGGGCGATCAAGCGCCCGCATCGGGGGGGGATCACAGCAAGAACAAGCGGACATAGGTCCAAGGTGAGGGAGAATGATTTAATGGGAACCTGAGGGATGACCTTTTTGCACAAAGTGGGTGTATGGAACAAGCTGCCGGAGGAGTTAGTTGGGGCAGGTGTTATCATAATAGTTACGAGACACTTAGACAGGTACACGGATAGGACATGTTTAGAGGGATATGGGTCAAGTGCAGGCAGGTGGGACGAGTGTAGATGAGGCATATTGGTCGGCGTGGGAAAGTAGGGGCAAAGAGACTGTTTCCATGCTGTGTGACTCTATGACTTGAAACACTCTTGTCTCTCACAACCGTCAAAGGTCATCGTTCATGGTGGCCAGTGGAACAGGTTATATTCATTGCCATGGTCTCTTCAGTTTAGTTTAGAGATATAGCGCAGAAACAGGCCCACCGGCCCACTGAGTCCGTGCCGACCAGCGATCACCCTGACCACAAGCACTATCCTGCACACTAGGGACAGTTTACAAATTTTACCGAAGCCAATTAACCTACAAACCTGTACGTGTTTGGATTGTGGGAGGAAACCGGAGCACCGGGGGAAAACCCACGCAGGTCACGGGAAGAACGTACAAACTCTGTACAGACAGCAACAGAGAGCTAGATAGAGCTCTTAAGGATAGCAGAGTCAGGGGGTATGGGGAGAGGGCAGGAACGGGGTACTGATTGTGGATGATCAGCCATGATCACGTTGAATGGCGGTGCTGGCTCGAAGGGCCGAATGGCCTCCTCCTGCACCAATTGTTTATTATCTATTAGAAACAGAAACATAGAAAATAGGTGCAGGAAGAGGCCATTCGGCCCTTCGAGCCAGCACCGCAATTCATTGTGATCATGGCCGATCGTCTCCAATCAATAACATGTGCCTGCCTTCTCCCCATATCCTTCGATACCACTAGCCCCTAGAGCTCTATCGAACTCTCTCTTAAATCCATCCAGTGATTTGGCCTCCACTGCCCTCTGTGGCAGAGAATTCCACAAATTCACAACTCTCTGGGTTCACAAATTCACAACTCTCTCACCTCAGTTTTAAATGGCCTCCCCTTTATTCTAAGACTGTGTCCCCTGGTTCTGGACTCGCCCAACATTGGGAACATTTTTCCTGCATCTAGCTTGTCCAGTCCTTTTATAATTTTATATGTTTCTATAAGATCCCCCTCTCATCCTTCTAAACTCCAGTGAATACAAGCCTAGTCTTTTCAATCTTTCCTCATATGACAGTCCCGCCATCCCAGGGATCAATCTCGTGAACCTACGCTACACTGCCTCAATTACAAGGATGTCCTTCCTCAAATTAGGAGACCAAAACTGTACACAATACTCCCGATGTGGTCTTACCAGGGCCCTATACAACTGCAGAAGAACCTCTTTACTCCTATACTGAAATCCTCTTGTTATGAAGGCCAACATTCAATTAGCTTTCTTCACTGCCTGCTGTACCTGCACGCTAACTTTCAGTGACTGGTGTACAAGGACACCCAGGTCTCGTTGCACCTCCCCCTTACCTAACCTAACTCCATTGAGATAATAATCTGCCTCCTTGTTTTTGCCGCCAACGTGGATAACCTCACATTTATCTACATTATACTGCATCTGCCACGCATCTGCCCACTCACTCAACCTGTCCAAGTCACCCTGCAACCTCCTAACATCCTCTTTGCAGTTCACACTGCCACCCAGCTTTGTATCATCCGCAAACTTGCTAGTGTTGCTTCTAATTCCCTCTTCCAAATCATTAATATATATGGTAAACAGTTGCGGCCCCAACACCGAGCCTTGCGGGCACTCCACTCGCCACTGCCTGCCATTCTGGAAAGGACCCATTTACTCCTACTCTTTGCTTCCTGTCTGCCAACCAATTTTCTATCCATGTCAACACCCTAACCCCAATACCATGTGCTCTAATTTTAGTCACCAATCTCCCGTGCGTGACCTTATCAAAGGCTTTCTGGAAGTCCAGATACACTACATCCACTGGCTCCCCTTCATCCATTTTACTTGTCACATCCTCAAAACATTCCAGAAGATTAGTCAAGCATGATTTCCCTTTCATAAATCCATGCTGACTTGGACTTATCCTTTTACTGCTATCCAAAAGCACTGTTATTACCTCTTTAATAATTGACTCCAGCATCTTTCCCACCATTGAAGTCAGGCTAACTGGTCTGTAATTCCCCGTTTTCTCTCTCGCTCCTTTCTTGAAAAGTGGGATAACATTAGCTATCCTCCAATCCACAGGAACTGATCCGGAATCTATTGAATATTGGAAAATGATCACCAATGCGTCCACTATTTCTCGAGCCACCTCCCTGAGGACCCTGGGATGCAGACCATCAGGCCCAGGGGATTTATCATCCTTCAGTCCCATTAGTCTACCCAATAGTATTTCTCGCATGAGTTTGACTTTATGTTTTTATGTATAGACAGCACATGATCCACACAACGTTATTTGTAGACTCTCTGTCCCTCTAATAATTGGGTGAATTTTCCTCAAAAGGGTTAAATCTCAGATCTGTCAAAAGGAGCCCTTGATCCTCTGGAATTCTCTGCCACAGAGGGCAGTGGAGGCCAAATCACTGGATGGATTTAAGAAAGTGTTCGATAGAGCTCTAAGGGCTAGTGGAATCAAGTGGTATGGGGTGAAGGAAAGGCACGGGTCATTGATTGTGGATGATCAGCCATGATCACAATGAATGGCAGTGCTGGCTCGAAGGGCCGAATGGCCTCCTCCTGCACCTATTTTCTATGTCTATGTTTCTATCCCGCAACAGTAACTGCATTAGTTTCCCTCCAGAAACACATGTGCTAACCAGTCAGCGGAAAGGCAATGCATGATTACAACCATGCCACCAACAGTTTACAGATAGATACATGGTAAAGGGAATAACGTGAATCACATTTATTGTGAGGTAAAGTCCAGAAAAGTCAATAGACAATAGACAATAGGTGCAGGAGGAGGCCATTCGGCCCTTCAGAGCCAGCACCACCATTCAATGTGATCATGGCTGATCATTCTCAATCAGTACCCCGTTCCTGCCTTCTTCCCATACCCCCTGACTCCACTATCCTAAAGAGCTCTATCTAGCTCTCTCTTGAATACACTCAGAGAATTGGCCTCCACTGCCTTCTGAGGCAGAGAGTCCGATCAAAGATAGTAGCTCATGACTGCTCTCTAGTTGTTGGTAGGATGGTTCATTTGCCTGACAACAGCTGGGAAGAAACTGTCCCTGAATCTGGAGGTGTGTGTTTTCACACTTCTGCGCCTTTTACCCGATGGGAGAGGGGAGAAGAGGGAGTGGCTGGGGTGCGACTGGGCGTTTTTCGAGTCTGAAGAAGGGTCTCGATCCGAAACGTCACCTATTCCTATTTGCCCAGAGATGCTCTCTGACCCGCTGAGTTACTCCAGCTTTTTGTGTCTAACTTCAACCACTAACTGAACTATAATTGGTTTTTTTAATGTGTATATGTGTGTATATGTGTATATAAGGCGAAACGTCACCTAACCCTTCTCTCCAGAGATGCTGTATGACTAGGGGTTGCCAACTATCTCACTCCCAAATAAGGGACATGGTGAGGTCACCGTCCCGCGCCCCACGTGACCTCACCCAGCCAGCGGCCACGCGCTCCCGCTCCACCAATGGCAGCCGGGATGGGTTGCTACGCAACCTCCATTAGGCGGCGCCCGGGCCTCCGGACGTACACTGTCCGGGCCTACATTGTCCGGACCTACACTGACCTACCGGACCTAGTAGGCACCCCCGGGCCTAATACGGGACAAGGGCAGTCCCGTACGGGACAATCCAATTTAGCCCAATATACGGGGTGTCCTAGCTAATATGGGACAGTTGGCAACACTGTGTATGACCCGCTGAGTTTCTCCAGCATTTTGCATTTGTCTTCAGCGTAAACCAGCATCTGCAGTTCCTTCTTACCCCCACACACACACACACATAGAGACAGACAGACACAGATAGACAGACATGCGCAGTCGGACGGATAGACATTCACTCAGCAGACAGACAAACACAGACACAGACACACACACAAACACACAGAGAGAATGTGGGAGGAAACCGGAGCACCTGGAGAAAACCCACACGGTCCCTAAGCCAGTACAAAGCTGTACGTCTTTGGAGTGTGGGAGGAAACCGAAGATCTCGGTGCAAAACCCGTACAGACAGCGCCCGCAGTCGGGATCGAACCAGGGCCTCTAGCGCCGTGAGGGCAGCAACTCTACCGCTGCGCCGCCGTGCCTCCCGTCCTGCAGAGGGCACGGAGACCTCGGTTTGGTTCGAGTTATGTAGATTATTTCCTGTCAAGCCATCTGTTTGAGAAAGGTCTCGGGGTGAACGTTTTCGTCCAGCAGGCCTGTGCCACACTGCCTGCGGAATTTAAAGGTGGGGGGAAGGGTTCACATCTTGAAGGACATCTCAAAGGAATTGCCTCTCCCGACAAAGCCCTGAGTAGCCCGAGGCTCGGAGACAATGAGGTCTTTTGAAAACGAAAACCTGCACCTTGTGCTGCCTCCTGCTATGTCTTTTTCTGAAATAAATCAGGACAGCATTCTGCGCCGTCTCAAAGCCGGGAGTTAAACTTTTATGCAAGCAGGCATCGCGTACATTTTGTGTTTGCAAGTTGAAGATATGGAGAAAGGGAGAAAGCAGGCCGAGGTGTATTGTGACAGACCAGTGATAAACCGAGCGGCACGGTGGCGCAGCGATAGAGTTGCTGCCTCACAGCGCCAGAGACCCGGGTTCCATCCTGACCACGGGTGCTGAATGTACAGAGTTTGCGCGGGTTTTCTCCGAGATCTTCGGTTTACTACCGCACTCCAAAGACGGACAGGTTTGTAGGTTAATTGGCTCTGGTAAAAATTGTAAATTGTTCCTAGTGTGTAGCATAGTGCTGGTGTACGGGGCGATCGCTGGTCCGATCCCGACCACGGGTGCTGTCTGTTCGGAGTTTGTACGTTCTCCCTGTGACCACGTGGGTTTTCTCCGGGTGCTCTGGTTTCCTCCCACATTGCAAAGACGTGCAGGTTTGTAGGTTCATTGGCTTCTGTAAATTGTCCCGAGTGTGTGTAAGACAGTGTACGGGTGATCGCTGGTCGGCGGGGACTCGATGGGCCGAAGGGCCTGCTTCCACGCTGTACCTCCAGACTAAACTAAACTAAACTGCTTCAGAAGGCAGTGGAGGCCAATTCTCTGAATGCATTCAAGAGAGAGCTGGATAGAGCTCTTAGGGATAGTGGAGTCAGAGGGTATGGGGAGAAGGCAGGAACGGGGTACTGATTGAGAATGATCAGCCGTGATCACATTGAATGGCGGTGCTGGCTCGAAGGGCCGAATGGCCTCCTCCTGCACCTATTGTCTATTGTCTATTGTCTAAACTAAACTAAAGGGTATTATTACAGCTATTTAGAAATCAAACTGATCTTCAGTCAGTTGATATGAATGGACACTTTGGTTTTATCTTTCAGTATTATTTAGAATCAGATTGAATTCACAGTGAGCATTGCTAGTTTTGTTAAATTGGTTAAAAAATGCTTCATTTTCCATCTCTTCTGTATTAAGTATATCGCAAACTCTGGCCACAAATATAATAATGTTAGAATTTACCTGAATAATGGATAACTAGATAGTGGCATTTAGGAGTCATAGAGTGATACAGTGTGGAAACAGGCCCTTCGGTCCAACTCGCCCACACCAGCCAACAATGTCCCAGCTACACTAATCCCACTTGCCTGCGCTTGGTCCATATCCCTCCAAACCTGCCCTATCCATGTACTTGACTAACTGTTTCTTTAATGTTGGGATAGTCCTGGCCTCAACTACCTCCTCTGGCAACTTGTTCCATACAACTGTGTGAAAAAGTTACCCCTTGGATTCCTATTAAATCTTTCCCCCTTCACCTTGAACCTATGTCCTCTGGTCCTCGATTCCCCTACTCTGGGTGCATCTACCCGATCTATGCCTCTCATGATTTTGTATACATCTATAAGATCTCCCCTCATCCTCCTACGCTCCTTGAAATAGAGACCCAGCCTACTCAACCTCTCATTTAGAACGGAGATGAGGAAGAACGTTTTCAGTCAGAGAGTGGTGAAGTTGTGGAATTCTCTGCCTCAGAAGGCAGTGGAGGCCAGTTCGTTGGATGCTTTCAAGAGAGAGCTGGATAGAGCTCTTAAGGATAGCGGAGTGAGAGGGTATGAGGAGAAGGCAGGAACGGGGTACTGATTGAGAGTGATCAGCCATGATCGCATTGAATGGCGGTGCTGGCTCGAAGGGCTGAATGGCCTACTCCTGCACCTATTGTCTATTGTCTATTGTCTCCCGATAGCTCACACCCTCTAGTCCTGGCAACATCCTCGTAAATCTTTTCTGAACCCTTTCAAGCTTGACAATATCTTTCCTATAACCAAACACAATATTCTAAATGCGATCTCACCAATGTCTTATACAACTGCAACAGGACCTACCATTTACTGTGTAGGTCCTGCCCTTGTTCGACGACCCAAAATGCAACACCTCACACTTCTCTGTATTAAATTCCATCAACCATTCCTCCGCCCACTTGGCCAATCGATCCAGATCCTGCTGCAATCATTCACAACCATCCTCACTATATGCAAAACCACTAACTTTTGTATCATCAGCAAATGTGCTAATCTTGCCCTGTCTCTAAAAGAGACTTTTAAATATGCACATTGTCATGCATGGAATGGAGAGATATAGATTATAAGCAGACAGAGGGCGGCACGGTGGCGCAGCGGTAGAGTTACTGCCTTACAGCGCCATAAAACCCACCGGTCACAGGGAGAACGTAGAAATGCTGTACGGACAATACCCATAGTCAGGATCGAACCCGGATCTTTGGGGCTGTACGGTATTAGGCCCAGGGGGCGCTGTCGGCCCGGATGCTGTAGGTCCCGACACTGCAGGCCCCGACGCTGTAGGCCCTGACAGTTTAGGTCCCGACACTCCAGGTTTCCGACATTTTTGCTCCGGACAGTGTAGGCCTGGAGGCCCGGGCGCCGCCTAACGGAGGTTGCCTAGGAACCCGCCTCCAGGCCCGGGCGGCTGCCATTGGTGGAGCGGGGGCACGTGGCCGCTGGCTATGTGAGGTCACGTGGGGCGCGGGGGCAGTGACATCACCGTGTCCCGTATTTGAGAGTGAGGAAGTTGGCAACACTAGGCGCTGGTCAGACCGTATTTGGAGTATTGTGAGCCCTCTGGTTCTCGATTCCCCTACTCTGGGCAAGAGACTCTGTGCGTCTACCCGATCTATTCCTCTCATGATTTTATACACCTCTACAAGATCAAGTAGTTCTGTAGATTGAACACTTTCTATCGGTTGTATGTTATCCTGTAAATTCGAAATAATTCCAAATCCTATATCATGCTTCAAACTTGATCAGATTGAATTAAGGACTTTATAAACATGCCAAAAATGTAAGAAATATTGTGTCTTGTGTTTTAATTCTTTGACACCACTGGAGGTTAATGTCAGAAACTCGATTACATAAAACTAGTAGTTCACAGTTAATTAATTTGTAAAGGATACATCTCATTAGGCCATTGTTTAAGCTGGCAATAGCATACTCCAAAAAAAAGGAGCACTTATGTTCCTGTCACTGATTTATGTTACAAGACTTGGCTCCATAAATGGTGTCATTAATTCCCTTTACAATGAATGTGAAGTTGGGGGGTTGCGGGGGGAGAGGGCCACAATTCAAGTTTGTCACAATGCAGTGGTAAGGAAGTCTGACATCAGTTAGTCTGACATCAATGGTGGGGAAGATGCTGGAGTCAATCATAAAAGACGAAATTGCGGAGCATTTGGATAGCAGTAACAGGATCGTTCTGAGTCAGCATGGATTTACGAAGGGGAAATCATGCTTGACTAATCTTCTGGAATTTTTTGAGGATGTAACTAGGAAAATTGGCAGGGGAGAGCCGGTGGATGTGGTGCACCTCGACCTTCAGAAAGCCTTCGACAAGGTCCCACATAGGAGATTAGTGGGCAAAATTAGAGCACATGGTATTGGGGGTAGGATACTGACATGGATAGAAAATTGGTTGGCAGGCAGAAAGCAGAGAGTGGGGATAAATGGGTCCCTTTCAGAATGGCAGGCAGTGACTAGTGGGGTACCGCAAGGCTCGGTGCTGGGACCGCAGCTATTTACAATATACATTAATGACTTGGATGAAGGGATTAAAAGTAACATTAGCAAATTTGCAGGTGATACAAAGCTGGGTGGCAGTGTGAACTGTGAGGAAGATGCTAAGAGGTTGTAGGATAACTTGAACAGGTTGTGTGAGTGGGCGGATACATGGCAGATGCAATTTAATGTGGATAAGTGTGAGGTTATCCACATTAGTGGTAAGAATGAGAAGGCAGATTATTATCTGAATGGTGTCAAGTTAGGAGAAGGGGACGTGGGCTAGCATTTATTTCGTGAGGTGTAGAATACCAAAGCAGGGAGTCTGTACACGGGATGTTTTTTTAAACCAATATGTGGAAGAACCGACTAGTGGACAGGCCATCCTGGACTGGGTATTGTGTAATGAGGGAGGATTATTAGTTAGCACAAAATGCTGGAGTAACTCAGCGGGTCAGGCAGCATCTCTGGAGAGAAACATAGAAACATAGAAAATAGGTGCAGGAGTAGGCCATTCGGCCCTTCGAGCCTGCACCACCATTCAATATGATCATGGCTGATCATCCAGCTCAGTAACCTGTACCTGCCTTCTCTCCATACCCCCTGATCCCTTTAGCCATAAGGGCCACATCTAACTCCCTCTTAAATATAGCCAATGAACTGGCCTCAACTACCTTCTGCGGCAGAGAATTCCACAGACTCACCACTCTCCGTGTGAGGAAATGTTTTCTCATCTCGGTCCTAAAAGACTTCCCCCTTGTCCTTAAGCTGTGACCCCTGGTTCTGGACTTCCCCATCATCGGGAACAATCTTCCCGCATCTAGCCTCTCCAACCCCTTAAGAATTTTATATGTTTCAATAAGATCCCCCCTCAGTCTTCTAAATTCCAGCGAGTATAAGCCCAGTCTATCCAGAAGGAATGGGTGACGTTTCGGGTCGAGACCCTTCTTCAGTCTGATTAGTACGGGTGTCAGGGGTTATGGGGAGAGGGCAGGAGAATGGGGTAAGGAAGGAGAATTAGGTCAGCCATGATTGAATGGCGGGGTAGACTTGATGGGCCGAATGGCCTAATTCTACTCCCATCACTTATGACTGTATGTCCTTACTCATACCCTTTTATTGGTTTATCTTTAATGTTTAATTAAGTGTGACTTCTAATTTTGCCTTTTCATGTAAAGAAATTAAACGAATCAGCATCCTGTTAAAATGTCAGTGAGCAAGTTAACATTTCATCGAGGACATTGCTGAAATGAATTCTTAGATTTACTCTAAAATTAGCCTGAGTTTTGCTTCCAGCCATTTGTGAGTGAGGACATTGTGTTCAATTGGGAAATGAGATTCCTGCAGCACATCAAAGCCAGCCTCCCACCCACCTTCGACCCACACCAGTTTGCCTACAGAGCAAATAGGTCTACAGGGGATGCCATCGACACTGCTCTTCACACTGCACTGACCCACCTTGAACACCAGGGGAGCTATGTGAGGATGCTCTTCCTCGACTTCAGCTCTGCCTTTAACACGGTCATCCCGAGCAGACTGGTCACCAAACTTTCCGACCTTGGATTTTCCCAAACCATCTGCAAATGGATCAAGGACTTTCTGACCAACCGCCCCCAGACAGTCAAAATAGGCCCTCACCTCTCCTCCACCATTACACTGAGCACCGGCTCACCACAGGGCTGTGTGTTGAGCCCCATCCTTTACTCCCTCTACACTCACGACTGCGCCCCCACCCATCCCACCAACACCATCATCAAGTTCGCGGATGACACGACTGTGGTTGGACTCATCTCAGAAGGAGATGAGACAGCCTATAGGGATGAAATCCAAAGGCTGGCAGCATGGTGTTCAGTGAACAATCTGGTCCTGAACTCCTCCAAAACAAAGGAACTTATAATTGACTTTAGGAAAACCAGTGGAGATTACGACCCACTCTACATCAATGGGGTCTGTGTGGAAAGGGTACCAGCTTTCAGGTTCCTGGGTACGCACATCGCAGAGGATCTCACCTGGTCTACCAACACCATCACCACAGTAAAGAAGGCACAGCAGAGACTCCACTTCCTGAGGATCCTCAGGAAAACCAACCTGCAGGAGAAGCTCATGTTGTCCTTCTATCGCTGCTCCATCGAGAGTGTGCTGGCATACTGTATAACCACATGGTATGCCAGCTGCTCAGAAAAGGACAGGAAGGCCCTTCAGAGGGTCATCACGACGGCCCAGAAAATCATCGGCTGCTCACTGCCCTCCCTGGAGCACCTGTTCAGCCTACGCTGCCTCAGTAGAGCAGGCAAAATAATAAAAGATCCATCCCACCCCGGCCACCGTCTGTTTGTTCATCTGCCCTCTGGTAGACGTTTCAGGTCGATAAAATCCCGAACAAACAGACTTAAGAACAGTTTTTACCCCAGGGCCATACGAGAACTGAACACTACCTTTGCACTAGGCAACACTAAAAAATCTTTGTACTTAACATAATTGTATTTAATTGTATTTATGTATTTATTTGTTTTTGCATTTATTGCATATATGTTTGTACGCACCGTCAGGATTGGCTATTTTTTAATTTCGTTGTACTCGTTGCAATGACAATAAATGAATATTATTATTATTATTATTAATTAATGTTAATCCCTTGCTCATACAATTTTGCGAATGGCAATTTTTTTTTTCTTTCATCAGAGGACAATTTTGAGTTTTTGTTTAGTTTCGATTAGTTTAGAGATACAGCGTGGAAACAGGCCCTTCGGCCCACCGAGTCCATGCCGACCAGCGATCCCCGCACTTTACCACTATCCTACACACACTAGGGGACAATTTGCACTTATGCAAAGCCAATTAAACTGCAAACCTGTACGTCTTTGGAGTGTGGGAGGAAACCGAAGATCTGGGCGGTCACTGTGGCACAGTCGGGTTCGATCCCGACCACGGGCGCTGTCTGCACGGAGATTGTACGTTCTCCCCGTGACCTGCGTGGATTTTCTCCGAGATCTTCAATTTCCTCCCACACTCCAAAGACGTGCAGGTTTGCAGGTTAATTGGCTTGGTAAATGTAAAAACTGTCCCTAGTGGGTGTAGGATGGTGTTAATGTGCGGGGATCGCTGGTCGGCGCGGACCCGGTGGGCCGAAGGGCCTGTTTCCGCGCTGTATCTCTAAACTAAACTAAAGGAAACTAATCTAAACTAAACTAAACTATCTTGGAGAAAACCCCAGCGGTCACGGGGAGAACGTACAAACTCCGTGGAGACAGCATCTGTAGTCAGAATCGAACCCAGGCCTCTGGAGCTTGAAGTGCTGTAAGGCAGCAACTCTACCTCTGTGCCACCGTGCCACCCAAAATTTTGGATTATTGAAAACTCTCGCTGATTAGAATTAAGCTAGAATTAAGAATAAACTAGAATTATTTATTATCCCGATCCACCTCCCCTCTCGCCTTCTCCGACTCCCTGCTCCTCAATTCCCCATCTTCCCAACCACTGTTTTTCTGTCGAGAGTGTTTAATTCTCACATGTACAGTCAACAGAACGATGAAATTCTTACTTGCTGCACCTGAGGTCAGGATCGAACCCGGGTCTCTGGCGCTGTGAGGCAGCAACTCTACCGCTGCGCCACCATGCCACCCGTTTCTTCAATTAACCTCCTACTGTCAAATGGCATTGCGGCCTTCATAACGAGAGGATTTGAGTATCGGAGTAAAGAGGCCATTCTGCAGTTGTAAAGGGCTCTGGTGAGACCACATCTTGAGTATTGGGTGCAGTTTTGGACTCCTAATTTGAGGAAGGACGTCCTAGCTATTGAGGCAGTGCAGCGTAGGTTCACCAGGTTAATCCCCGGGATGGCCGGACTGTCATATGAGGAAAGATTGGAAAGAATGGGCTTGTTTTCACTGGAGTTTAGAAGGATGAGAGGGGATCTTATAGAGACGTATAAAATTATAAAAGGACTGGACAAGCTAGATGCAGGAAAAATGTTCCCAATATTGGGGGAGTCCAGAACTTTTTAACCCAGAGAGTTGTGAATTTGTGGAATTCTCTGCCACAGAGGGCAGTGGAAGCCAAATCACTGGATGGATTTAAGAGATAGTTAGATAGAGCTCCAGGGACTAGTGGAATCAAGGGATATGGGGAGAAGGCAGGCACGGGTTATTGATTGTGGACGATCAGCCATGATCACAATGAATGGCGGTGCTAGCTCGAAGGGCCGAATGGCCTCCTCCTGCACCTATTTTCTATGTCTCTATGTTTCCAAAAGCCCACGTGTGCGTATTGCATCTAGTCTCGATGTTCCCCATAAAACAGCTCCTATTTTTTTGTCTTGCTTCCATCTTCAGAGCAAACTTTACATGGATGGATTCAGGAGTTTGAGAGAAGGAGAGCCTGTGGAATTTACCTTCAGAAAATCGTGCAAGGGCCTGGAGTCAATACGGGTAACGGGCCCCGGAGGATCACCGTGCTCGGGCAGCGAGAGGCGGCCGAAAGGGAAGACAGTGCAAAAGCGAAGACCAAAGGGAGACCGGTAAAGTCACGAGTTGATTTGTTCCCACGTGGTGGTGCGTCCTCTGCGATGCTCCTTGGTTGTGTGAAAAATTCTCTGGATGCTTTCAAGAGAGAGCTAGATAGAGCTCTTAATGACAGCGAAGTCAAGGGATATGGGGAAATGGCAGGAACGGGGTACTGATTGTGGACGATCAGCCATGATCACGGGCGAATGGCGGTGCTAGCTCGAAGGGCCGATTGGCCTGCTCCTGCACCTATTGTCTATTGTCTATAGAGGGGAGAGGAGGGAGTGACCGGGGTGAGATTCGTCCTTGATGATGCTGCTGGCCTTGCCGAGGCAGCGTGAGGTGTACATGGAGTCAATGGAAGGGAGGTTGGTTTGTGTGATGGTCTGGGCTACGTCCACAATTCTCTGCAATTTCTTGTGGTCTTGGATGGAGCTGTTCCCAAACCGTGCTGTGATGCATCCCGATAAAATGCTTTCTACGGCGCATCTGTAGAAGTTGGTGAGAGTTGTTGGGGGACATGATGAACTTCCTAACCCTTCTAAGTGAAGTAAAGGCGGGCTTTGTTGGCCATTGCTTAAAGGTGGGTGATCCAGGACAAATTGCTGGTGATATTTACTCCGTGGAAGGAGATATTTTGATCCTATATACGTATGAAAATGCTGCAAAATATATAATGTTATCATTTGGAAGTTTTTTGATTTTGGCTATGCTTTCCAGAAGTACAGAATATGGAGTCGTAGTCACAGAGTGATATAGCATGGAAACAGGTCCTTAGGCCCAACTTGCCCACACCGACCAACATGTCCCATCTACAATAGTCCCACCTGCCTGCGTTTGGCCCATATGCCACCAAACCTGTCCTATCCATGTACCTATCCAAATGTTTCAAAGGTTTCAAAGGTCTTTTATTGTCAGCTGTAACAATTAAGGTGCAGTGATATGCGAATTCCCGTACAGTCATACGAAGAAAAAGCAACAATGACACACAACTACATAAAAGTTAACATAAACATGCACCACAGTGGATTCCCCACATTCCTCACTGTGATGGAAGGCAATAAAGTCCAAACAACTTCTTCTTTATTCTACCGCGGTCAGGGCAGTCGAACCATCCGTCGGGGCGATCGAAGCTCCCACAGCCGGCGGTCGAAGCTCCCCCTTCGGGGCGGTCGAAACTCCCGCGTCGGGGCGACCGGAACTTCTGCATCGGGGCGGTCGAAACTCCCGCGGCTTGGAGTCCCCGAAGTCGGTCTCTGACCAGAGACCGCGGGCGCCACGATGTTAAAGTCCCACGGTTGGAGCGCCAAAGCCGACCCCCCCCCGAGCGGGATCGCGAGCTCCGCGATGGTAAGTCCGCAGGCTCCGCGGTGGAGCTTCTCAAAAGTCGATCCCCAGCAAAAGGCCGCCAACTCCTCGATGTTAGGCCGCAGCGCGGGCGGAGATACGATACAGAAACAAATCCCATCTCCGTCGAAGTAAGAGATTAGAAAAAGTTTCCCCCAACACCCCCCCCCCCCCCCCCCCCACATAAAACAAGCTAAACAACACTAAAACATACATTTAACACGTACTATTAAACACAAAGGAAAGAAAGGACAGGCAGACTGTTGGCAAGGCAGCCATTGCTGGCGCCACCTGGTGGATATGTTTCTGAAACATTGTGATAGCCTCTGCCTCAACTGACCCCTCCGGCAGCTCGTTCCATACACCCTCTGTGTGAAAAAGTTACCCCTCAGATTCCTATTAAATCTTTCCCCCTCCACCTTAAACCTATGTTCCCTGGATCGCGATTCTCTCTCCTCTGTGCGTTTATCGAGTATTCCCATCATGATTTTGATACACCAATCTATTCCCCTCATGATTTTATACAAATACTAGACGACCCGTGGAGCCATTGGGTCCAAATCTCTCCTGCATTAGTCTAGCACCCTCCCCCACTCCAAAAGCGCACAGCAAGATCCCAGGGTATATCAGACCGGCTGTGGCAGCCGGAGAGTCGCCCCCGGGGCCGGGGGGGGGGGGGGGGGGGGGGGCGGGGAGGGGGGAGAGGATAGGGTAGAGGAAGCTACTCACCCCGGCCCCGGGGCGGCCATCACGGCAGTCAGCAACAGGAGAGCGGCCGCGAGGTGCAGCAGCACCACGTTCGTCCTGCTGGCGGCCATCTTCTTTGACCTTCTCTCTGCCGCGCTGCGTTGCACCATGGGAGGAAGGTCAGGGACACCACGAGAGATGGTTTCTTTACCGTTATTATCTGTTTTGTTTTTTGGGCATGTACATTTTTTACCTTGTGTAATGTAACAAACAGCAGTAAAGCGTGACAGATACCCCCTGAGTCCCCATACCCCCCTGAGACCCCATACCCCCCTGAGTCCCCATACCCCCCTGAGTCCCCATACCCTCCTGAGTCCCCATAACCCCCTGTGTCCCCATACCCCCCTGAGTCCCCATACCCCCTGAATCCCCATACCCCCCTGAGTCCCCATACCCCCCTGAGTCCCCATACCCCCCTGAGTCCCCATACCCCCCTGAGTCCCCATACCCCCCTGAGTCCCCATACCCCCCTGAGTCCCCATACCCCCCTGAGTCCCCATACCCCCTTAGACCCATACCCCCCTGAGTCCCCATACCCCCCTGTCCCCATACCCCCCTGAGTCCCCATACTCCCCTGAGTCCCCATACCCCCCTGAGTCCCCATACCCCCCTGAGTCCCCATACCCCCCTGAGTCCCCATACCCCCCTGAGTCCCCATACCCCCCTGAGTCCCCATACCCCCCTGAGTACCCATACCCCCCTGAGTCCCCATACCCCCCTGAGTCCCCATACCCCCCTGAGTACCCATACCCCCCTGAGTCCCCATACCCCCCTGAGTCCCCATACACCCCTGAGTCCGCTATTATTTACTCTCCATTGGCAAGGCCACCAGCACAATCAAGGACCAGTCTCATCCTCACCTCCCCTCTTCTCCCCTCTCCCATCAGGCAAAAGGTATACAAGTGTGAAAACGCACACCTCCAGATTTAGGGACAGTTTCTTCCCAGCTGTTATCAGGCAACTGAACCGTCCTCTCACCACCTAACGCCCCATCTGCTTCATAGGAGCCCTTTGAACTATGTTCAATCGGACTTCACCCTGCACTAAATGTTGTACCCTTTATCTTTTATCTGTACGCTGTCATGTACAGTCTTTTCTTTGACCGGATATATTTGACACTGCGGACGGCTCGATTGTAATCATGTATTCTCTTCCCACTGACTGGATAGCACGCAACAAAAGCTTTTCACTGTACCTCAATAGACAATAGGCAATAGGTGCAGGAGTAGGCCATTCGGCCCTTCAAGCCAGCACCGCCATTCACCGTGATCATGGCTGAACATCCACAATCAGTACCCCGCTCCTGCCCTCTCCCCATATCCCCCCGACTCCACAGCTCTATCTAGCTCTCTCTTGAAAGCATCCAGGGAATTGGCCTCCACTGCCCTCTGAGGCAGAGAGTTCCACAGCTTCACAACTCTCTGAGTGAAATTTTTTTTCCTCATTTCCGTTCTAAATGGCCCACCCGTTACTCTTAACCTCGGTCGGTACACGTGACAATAAACTAAGCCGAACTGAACTAATCTGGATAGCATGCAACGAAGATTTTCACTGTACCTCCGGTACACAAGACAATAATTAAACTAAACTAAACGAAACTCTCATCTTTAGTGGACTTAGAATTCATGATTCGTACGATGATTTTGGCTCTATTTTTTTCTTTTCTATTGATGATAATTGCAGCCGCCACAGGGCATTGAAGGTCGAGTGCAGGTAACCCAGGCTGCATTAGCATTTAACCAGGGTCCCTTTGGAAAAATAGCTGCTGCAATTACTGATGATCTGTGCGTGGCTCATAAATGTGCAAAAAAGTAACCTTGCCCCCCCTGACCTTCCAGCAGTGGAGCACAGTAGATTATACATTCTGACCGGTAACCATGGCAACAGAAACCCATCTGGCCTATGGACCTTTGATCGTTCTGTAGAGCAGAATGCAAAAACCCGGTAATCATTGTTGATTTGTCCATGACTTCTGATGGCTACCGGCCACCATTTTATTTCTCGGCTCAATGTTTGTTCGGACACTCGGTGTGTTCATTGGTTGTGGGAAAGAAGCTGCTCGTTAAAGTTTTCAGGCTCCTGAAGGATGAGAGGGGAATCTTATAGAGACGTATAAAATTATAAAAGGACTGGACAAGCTAGATGCAGGAAAAACGTTCCCAATGTTGGGGGATTCCAGAAACCAGGGGCCACAGTCTTAGAATAAAGGGGGAGGCCATTTAACACTGAGGTGAGAAGACACCTTTTCACCCAGAGAGTTGTGAATTTGTGGAATTCTCTGCCACAGAGGGCAGTGGAGGCCAAATCACTGGATGGATTTAAGAGAGAGTTAGATAGAGCTCTAGGGGCTAGTGGAATCAAGGGATACGGGGAGAAGGCAGACACGGGTTACTGATTGTGGTCGATCAGCCATGATCACACAATGAATGGCGGTGCTGGCTCGAAGGGCCGAATGGCCTCCTCCTGCACCTATTTTCTATGTTTCTATGTACCTTCTTCCCGATGGCAGGGGTGAAATGAGTGCGTGGCCAGGGTGGTGTGGGTCTCTGATGATGCTGGCTGACTGTTTGAGGCAGCGACTCCGGTAAATCCCTTCGACACACATGACTTGAATCCCCACCATCGAAGGGATCTAAAGGAGTCGCTGCCTCAAACAGGCAGCCAGCATCATCGGAGACCCACACCATCCTGGCCACGCTCTCATTTCATCCCTGCCATCGGGAAGAAGGTACAGGTTCAGTAACAGCTTCTTCCCCACAACCATCAGGCTGTTAAACACCACAACAGCTCAGGACTCTGTAGACTTGGGGGGTAGACACAAAAAGCTGGAGTAACTCAGCGGGACAGGCAGCATCTCTGGAGAGAAGGAATGGGTGACGTTTCGGGTCGAGGCCCTTCTGGATAGGGATAAGGGAAAGGGGAGATATAGACGGTGATGTGGAGAGATAAAGAACAATGAATGAACGATGTGCAAAAAAGTAACGATGATAAAGGAAGCGGGCCATTGTCGGCTGTTTGTGGGGTGAAAATGAGAAGCTAGTGCGACTTGGGTGGGGGAGGGATAGAGAGAGAGGGAATGCCGGGGCTACCTGAAGTGGGAGAAATCAATATTCATACCACTGGGCTGTAAGCTGCCCAAGCGAAATATGAGATGCTGTTCCTCCATTTTGCATTTAGCCTCACTCTGACAATGGAGGAGACCGAGGACGGAAAGGTCAGTGTAAGAATGGGAAGAAGAATTAAAGTGTCCTTATTAGTCAAATTATACTTGGGGGGGGAATCGATTTGTACCAGCATCTGCGGTTATTTTCTTATACTTGGGGGGGGGAATTGGTTTTGTCTTTTTGCACTATTATTGTTTGTTTTTGTGTGCGTGAGTGTGTGTGTGTGTGTGTGTGTGTGTACACAATCCTATCTGATCCTGACTATGGGTGCTGTCTGTACAGAGTTTGTACGTTCTCCCTGCGACCTGCGTGGGTTTTCTCCGGGTGCTCCAGTTTCCCCCACAGAACACAGACGTGTAGGTTGGTAGGATAATTGGCTTCTGTAAAAATTGTAAATTGTTCCGAGGGCGTAGGATAGCGCTAGTGTATGGGGTTTTAGATTTTAGATTTAGATTTTAGATTTAGGGATACAGCGCGGTAACAGGCCCTTCGGCCCACCGAGTCTGCGCCGCCCAGCGATCCCCGCACACTAACGCTATCCCACACACACTAGGGACAATTTTTTTAAACATTTACCCAGTCAATTAACCTACATACCTGTACGTCTTTGGTGTGTGGGAGGAAACCGAAGATCTCGGAGAAAACCCGCGCAGGTCACGGGGAGAACGTACAAACTCCGTACAGACGGCGCACGTAGTCAGGATCGAACCTGAGTCTCCGGCGCTGTATTCGCTGTAAGGCAGCAACTCTACCGCTGCGCCACCGTGCGCGATCGCTGGTCGGAATGGACTCGACGGGCTGAAGGGCCTGTTTCCGCACCTTTTTTTTCAAAAAAAGTATCTCTTAAAGTCTCGAGTCTGTGAGACAATGTGCAAGAGTGTCGACTTGTACGGCGGTCAACACTCTTGCAGTCACTTTAGGGCGGTGACGGTGGCGCGGCGGTAGAGTTGCTGCCTTACAGCGAATGCAGCGAATGCAGCGACGGAGACCCGGGTCAGATTCGGACTACGGGTGCTGTCTGTACGGAGTTTGTACGTTCTCCCCGTGACCTGCGTGGGTTTACACCGAGATCTTCGGTTTCCTCCCACACTCCAAAGACGTACAGGTTTGTAGGTTCATTGGTTGGGCATAAATGTAAAAACTGTCCCTAGTGGGTGTAGGGTGGTGTTAATGTGGGTGCAGCGTAGGTTTACTAGGTTAATTCCCGGAATGGCGGGACTTTCATATGTTGAAAGACTGGAGCGACTAGGCTTGTATACACTGGAATTTGGAAGGATGAGAGGAGATCTTATGGAAACGTATAAGATTATTAGGGGGTTGGACACGTTAGAGGCAGGAAACATGTTCCCAATGTTGGGGGAGTCTAGAACAAGGGGC
This sequence comes from Rhinoraja longicauda, assembly GCF_053455715.1. Classification (NCBI taxonomy): domain Eukaryota; kingdom Metazoa; phylum Chordata; class Chondrichthyes; order Rajiformes; family Arhynchobatidae; genus Rhinoraja; species Rhinoraja longicauda. The sequence continues at coordinate 81,963,767 of NC_135957.1, forward strand.
CACAGTTTAAGAATAAGGGGTAGGCCATTTAGAACTGAGATGAGGAAAAACTTTTTCAGTCAGAGAGTTGTGAATCTGTGGAATTCTCTGCCTCAGGAGGCAGTGGAGGCCAATTCTCTGAATGCATTCAAAAGAGAGCTAGATAGAGCTCTTAAGGATAGCGGAGTCAGGGGGTCTGGGGAGAAGGCAGGAACGGGGTACTGATTGAGAATGATCAGCCATGATCACATTGAATGGCGGTGCTGGCTCGAAGGGCCGAATGGCCTCCTCCTGCACCTATTGTCTATTGTCTATTAATGTGCGGGGATTGCTGGTCGGCACGGACCCAGTGGGCCGAAGGGCCTGTTTCCGCGCCGTATCTCTAAAGTCTAAAGTCTGTTAGACAATGTGCAAGAGTGTCGACTTGTGCGACTTGGCTGAACAGAACAGTGGGTGACTGTAAGTCAAAGCCAGATGATTGGAACTGAAGTATAAATGATTGGAAGCTCTTTATACCCACTTGTCCAAATAGGTCCACAGTACAAAGAGTATTTCTTTGCACTTTTTTTTAAACAACAAAATAGATTTTTATCCTCAGGTTATTCTGTACACACAATGAAAAATTCGTAATGGGCGATATATTTCCGCTGAAATAATTGATAGTGTTTCACAGCAGTGCTGTTGCAAAGCTGCAATGTTTAATGATTAGCTATTTATTTTGGCCTGTGCAACTCCAGCTACATGTGCATCAGTTTATAGTACACTTGGTTTATTTAGTTTAATTTAGTTTAGTTTAGTTTATCGTCTTGTGTGCCGGGGTACAGTGAAAAGCTTTTTGTTGCGTGCTAACCAGTCAGCGGAGGGACCATACACGATTACAATCAAGCCCTACAGGTAGTAGGTAAAGGGAAAAACTGCTCGTGCTGACCTTTTGAAGGCATATTTTTAAGGCACAGATAGATAGATTCTTGATTAGTTTGGGTGTCAGGGGTTATGGGGAGAAGGCAGGAGAATGGGGTTAAGAGGGAAAGACAGATCAGCCATGATTGAACAGCGGAGTAGTCTTGATGGGCTGAATGGCCTAATTCTGCTCCTATCACTTATAGACAATAGACAATAGGTGCAGGAGTAGGCCATTCGGCCCTTCGAGCCAGCACCGCCATTCAATGTGATTATGGCTGATCATTCTCAATCAGTACCCTGTTCCTGCCTTCTCCCCATACCCCCTGACTCCGCTATCCTGAAGAGCTCTATCTAACTATCTCTTGAATGCATTCAGAGAATTGGCCTCCACTGCCTTCTGAGGCAGAGAATTCCACAGATTTACAACTCTCTGAGTGAAAAAGTTTTTCCTCATCTCCGTTCTAAATGGTCTACCCCTTATTCTTAAACTGTGGCCCCTGGTTCTGGTCTCCCCCAACATTGGGAACATGTTTCCTGCCTCTAACGTGTCCAACCCCTTAATAATCTACCCGGATAAGATCCCCTCCCATCCTTCTAAATTCCAGTGTGTACAAGCCAAGCCTAGTCGCTCCAGTCTTTCAACATACGACAGTCCCGCCATTCCGGGAATTAACCGAGTGAACCTACGCTGCGCGACCTCAATAGCAAGAGTATCCTCCCTCAAATTTAGAGACCAAAACTTCCAATTTGGAGACCAAAACTATGAACAAGACCAGCGATCATCCCGTACACTAACACGATCCTACACGCTAGGGACAATTTACAATTTACAGACGAGAATGAACCTGTAAACCAGCATCTGCAGTTCCTTCCTACACAAACGAAATACCCCGCACAAAAGCACTATCCTACACATGTGGGACAAATTGCAATTTTTAGCGAAGCCAATTAACCTCCAAAGCTGCACGACTTTGGAGTGTGGGAGGAAACCGGAGAGAACCCACACAGGTCACGGGGAGAACGTACAAACTCCGCACAGACAGCGCCCGTAGTCGGGATTGAACCCAGGTCTCAGGCACTGTAAGGCAGCAACTCTACCGCTGCGCCACCGTGATTTCAGATTTGTCATTTGTACATCCTTCTGCTGTTGGACGACTTCAAAACTTTGTGGCGGCCATCATGTTTGTTGGGGAGGGTTTGTGGCTTAATTTGCCTCCGTCAATGCCCCCCCCCCCCCCCCCCTAGTGTGCAGGGAGTGGATTCCAAACAAGGCCAGGTTACGTACGCGTCCAAGGATCTTTGAAGACAGAACAAACAAAAAGCAGATCGGACAATGTGCGGAAAGAAAGCTGAAAGCTGCCACAGAAGGTAGTTGAAGTCAGTTCATTGGCTATATTTAAGAGGGAGTTAGATGTGGCCCTTGTGGCTAAAGGGATCAGGGGGTATGGAGAGAAGGCAGGTACGGGATACTGAGTTGGATGATCAGCCATGATCATAATGAATGGCGGTGCAGGCTCGAAGGGCCGAATGGCCTACTCCTGCACCTATTTTCTATGTTTCTATGTTTCTATGAGAAACAGAGTTATCATTCCAGGTTGAAGATTCTTCATTGGAATGGGGACGAGAGGGTCTGAAGAAGGGTCTCGTCCCGAAACGTCACCCATCCCTTCCCTCCAGAGATGCTGCCTGACCCACTGAGTTACTCCAGCTTTTAGTGTCTGTCTACGGTTTAAACCAGCATCTGCAGTTCCTCCCTGCACACTGAGTGTATATCAATTGCTTCAGAAAAGTGCTATTGATTTTTTCCCCTGGAATTACAGGAGCTAACTCACTTCCTCCCATCAAAGATCAGTCACAATGTAGCTCACAATACAAGCTGCAATGGCATTATATCTCATCCATTTTGATTACCTGCCATGTCACTTCACCATTCAAAGAGTTGCTGTTGTTCTCCATCTATTGACAAGCCACTGTAACAAAACACTCCCTGAAGATGTCTGTTCTAAATGGTGGCACAGCGGCAGTACAGTTGCTGCCTTACAATAGACAATAGGTGCAGGAGGAGGCCATTCGGCCCTTCGAGCCAGCACCGCCATTCAATGTGATCATGGCTGATCATTCTCAATCAGTACCACGTTCCTGCCTTCTCCCTATACCCCCTGACTCCGCTATCCTTAAGAGCTCTATCTAGCTCTCTCTTGAATGCAATCAGAGACTTGGCCTCCACTGCCTTCTCACGCAGAGAACTCCACAGATTTACAACTCTCTGACTGAAAAGGTTTTTCCTCATCTCCGTTCTAAATGGCCTACCCCTTATTCTTAAACTGTGGCCCCTGGTTCTGGACTCCCCCAACATTGGGAACATGTTTCCTGCCTCTAACGTGTGCAACCCTTTAATAATCTTATATGTTTCGATAAGATCCCCTCTCATTCTTCTAAATTCCAGTATATACAAGTCTAGCTTACAGCACCACAGACCCAGGTTCGATCCTGACTACGGGTGATTGTCTGTACGGAGTTTGTACGTTCTCTCCCCGTGACCTGCGTGAGCTTTCTCCAAGATCTTCGGTTTCCTCCCACACTCCAAAGACGTACAGGTTTGTAGGTTATCTGGCTTGGTATGAATGTAAATTGTCCCTAGTGTGTGGAGGATAGTGCTAATCTGCGGGGATCGCTGGTCGGCAAGGACTCGCTGGGCCGAAGGGCCCGTTTCGGCGCTGTATCTCTAAACTAAACTAGTCTGAAAAAATATAAAGTGAGTTGCATTCAGAATGAGGAAAAACAAATGTGGATAAAATTGCTGGTTAGAGGGAAAAAATTGATGTTGTGAAGGATATCCTCATAATTAAAGGGTGGTACGGAAGCCCAGCAGTAGAGTTGCTGCCTCACAGCGCCAGAGACCCGGGTTTGATCCTGACTAAGGGTGCTGCCTGTACGGAGTTTGTACGTTCTCCCCGTGACCATGTGGATTTTCTCCAAGGTCTTTGGTTTCTACCCACGCTCAAAAGACGAACAGGTTTGTAGGTTATTTGTCTTCGATAAAACTGTAAATTGTCCCTCTAGTCAGTGTGCAGGATAGTGTTAGTGTTGGCTGAATGGGAGATACCAGAGGGTAATGGTTGACAATTGTATGTCAGGTTGGAGGCCAGTGGCTAGTGGAGTACCCCAAGGATCTGTGTTGGGTCCACTGTTGTTTGTCATTTACATTAATGATCTGGATGATGGTGTGGCAATTTGGATTAGTAAATATGCAGATGATACTAAGATAGGTGGTGTAGTTAATAATGAAGTAGAGTTTCAAAGTTTACAGAGAGACTTGGGCCTTTTGGAAGGGTGGGCTGAAAGATGGCAGATGGAGTTTAATGCTGATAAGTGTGAGGTGCTGCACAGGGTAAATGGTAGGGAATTGAGGAATGCAGTGGAACAGAGGGATCTGGGATTAACTGTGCATTGTTCCCTGAAGGTGGAATCTCATGTGGATAGGGTGGTGAAGAAGGCGTTTGGTATGCTTGCCTTTATAAATCAGAGCATCGAGTATAGAAGTTGGGATGTAATGTTAAAATTGTACAGGGCATTGGTGAGGCCGAATCTGGAGTATGGTGTGCAGTTCTGGTCGCCAAATTATAGGAAGGATGTCGACAAAATGGAGAGGGTACAGAGGAGATTTACTAGAATGTTGCCTGGGTTTCAGCACTTAGGCTACAGAGAGAGGTTGAGCAGGTTGGGTCTTTATTCTTTGGAGCGTAGAAGGTTGAGGGGGGACTTGATAGAGGTTTTTTTAATTTTGAGAGGGACGGACAGAGTTGACGTGGGTAGGCTTTTCCCTTTGAGAGTGGGGAAGATTCCAACAAGGGGACATAGCTTCAGAATTGAGGGACAAAAGTTTAGGGGTAACATGAGGGGTAACTTCTTTACTCAGAGGGTGGTGGCTGTATGGAATGGGCTTCCGGTGGAAGTGGTGGAGGCAGGCTCAATTTTATTATTTAAGAGTAAATTGGATAGGTATATGGATAAGAGGGGATTAGAGGGTTATGGTCTGAGTGCAGGTAGATGAGACTAGGTCAGGGAGAGTGGTCGGCGTGGACTGGTAGGGCCGAACGGGCCTGTTTCCGTGCTGTAGTTGTTATATGGTTATATATGGTTAGTGTACGATCGTTGGTCGCCACGGACTCGGTGGGCATCTTTTCACTCAGAGAGTTGTAAATCTGTGGAATTCTCTGCCTCAGAAGGCAGTGGAGGCCAATTCTCTGGATGCTTTCAAGAGAGAGCTGGATAGAGCTCTCAATGATAGCGGAGTCAGGGCGGTATGGGGAGAGGGCGGGAACGGGGTACTGATTGAGAATGATCAGCCATGATCACATCAAAGGGCCGAATGGCCTACTCCTGCAACTATTGTCTATTGTCTATCTCTCTAAGCCTTGAAGTCTCCAGAATCTTTTTTTAATGCCCACTTAAGAATCCCAGTATCATCGTGACTTAATATTTTGGAATCTGGAATATTTTGCAGTGTCTAGCTCCTAATCTGTTCTGTTCTTTTTTAAAACTCCGATGCAAATTCTTTTGGGATTGTGGTCAGTTAAAGCAGACGTTGATTGTTGCCAATAAACCCCTATGATCGGTTGGAGGATAATTCTAAACATGTCTAAGTATCTGGCACCAGACTAGAATAACCCATCGCAAAACTGCCCATCCATGACAAAGGAAAATATCCAAAAATGTAGCCACGCGCTAAACCTATCCTTTGGTAAGCATCATTTTTAGTTTTAGTTTAGTTTAGAGATACAGCGCGGAAACAGGCCCTTTCGGCCCACCGGGTCCGCACCACCAATTAACCTACAAACCTGTACGCCTTTGGAGTGTGGGAGGAAACCGAAGATCTCGGAGAAAACCCCGTTCCACACTGTATGATTCTACAGCTCGTGTGAGTTCCTTTCCTGCACACTCTATGTCATGGCTGTTTAGTGCACACATTTTTCCTCATTGCTTCGAATTACATCATGGAAGCAGGCTCTTTGGACCCACCGAGTCCACGCCGACCATCAACACTAGTTCTGTGTTCTCTCACTTTCTCATCCACTCCCTACACAATTTCACAATTAACTTACAAACACTGCACGTCTTTGGGCCCACAAAATGGTGAGAGGAATAGATCGGGTAAACGCACAGAATCTCTTGCCCAGCATAGGGGAACGTAAACCTGAGGATATAGTTTTAAGGTGGAAGGGGGGGGGGGGAAGATTTAATATGAACCTGGATACACCCATCACACAAAAGATGATGGGTGTATGGAACGAGCTGCTGGAATAGGGGGTTGATGCAGATAACTTTGCAACGTTTAAGAAACAGTTGGACAGGTTCATGGATAGGACGGGTTTAGAGGACGGGTTTAGCAGGTGGGACCAGTGTAGATGGGTCCTGTTGGCCGGCGTGGGTAAGTACGACCGAAGGGACTGGTTCCACACTGTATGATTCTACAGCTTGTGTGAGTTCCTTTCCTGTCATAATATAAGAAGATAACTGCAGATGCTGGTACAAATCGATTTATTCACAAAATGCTGGAGTAACTCAGCAGGTCAGGCAGCATCTCGGGAGAGAAGGAATGGGTGACGTTTCAGTCTGAAGAAGGGTCTCGACCCGAAACGTCACCCCCTCTATGTCATGGCTGTTTAGTGCACACATTTTCCCTCATTGCTTCGAATTACTTATTGAGCTGCCCTGATCGCGGGAGGGAAAAAACAGGGCCAAAGTTTTATCTAACATCTCACATTTCAGGAAGCCGGTGTGACAGGATATATACGCGTTAAAATAGAAAGGATGAAAGAGTTTTGTCACTCTCGGCAGGTGACAGAAGGTGAAAATGACAAACGATGATGATTGGACGCACAACTCAACAGAAGAACAGTGGCTGTTGGACTTGTGTGCTGTGATAGCGTTTGGAATCTATTTCTATATCTCTTATCTGTTCCATTGTTTCCTCCACGGATTACCTCACTTCCTTCACTGCCAGGCAAGAGAAGGGCTCCATCTACGACGACAGAAATCTGAGGTTGGAACGTCAAACTTAACACTTTAACCCTTGAAGAAAGCCTCTCATCCACAATACTCCCTGGATCAGCAGGCTTCGGCTACGGGGAGAGGTTGAGCAGACTTCAGATAGACACAAAATGCTGGAAGCAACATCTTTCCTACACACAACACCGGAAGACCAAAACTGAACACAATACTCTAACTGTGGAGGAAGGAAATGCAGGTGCTGGTTTAAACCGAAGATGGGCACAAAATGCTGGGGCAAATCAGCGGGTCAGGCAGCATCTTTGGAGAGAAGGAACAGGTGACATTTCATAGAAACATAGAAACATAGAAAATAGGTGCAGGAGTAGGCCATTTGGCCCTTCGAGCCTGCACCGCCATTCAATATAATCATGGTTGATCATCCAACTCAGTATCCCGTACCTGCCTTCTCTCCATACCCCCTGATCCCTTTAGCCACAAGGGCCACATCTAACTCCCTCTTAAATATAGCCAATGAACTGGCCTCAACTACCTTCGGTGGCAGAGAATTCCACAGATTCACCACTCTCTGTGTGAAAAAAACGTTCTCATCTCGGTCCTAAAAGACTTCCCCCTTATCCTTAAACTGTGACCCCTTGTTCTGGACTTCCCCAACATCGGGAACAATCTTCCTGCATCTAGCCTGTCCAACCCCTTAAGAATTTTGTAAGTTTCTATAAGATCCCTCCTCAATCTTCTAAATTCCAGCGAGTACAAGCCGAGTCTATCCAGTCTTTTTTCATATGAAAGTCCTGCCATCCCAGGAATCAATCAATTTCGGATCAGATACTGTAGTCTGACGAAGGGACTCGACCCAAAATATGTCACCTCTTCCTTTTCTCCAGTGATGGGGGCCTATTTCCATGCTGTATTGCAAAGCTAAACTTTTCTGTGCTATGGCAAGCACTTTTCTGTGAAAAATCTGATTTTTTAAAAATGAATATTAACCAAAATAAGGTGGGGATTTGATTTGCTGACAAAACGTGGTGGTAACCCAGCGGAACAGGCAGCATCTCTGGAGAGAAGGAATGGGTGACGTTTTGGGTCGAGTCCCTCCTTCAGACTGTGAGGCTTCGCAACATGTTCCCAATGTTGGGGGAGTCCAGAACAAGGGGCCACAGTTTAAGAATAAGGGGTAGGCCATTTAGAACGGAGATGAGGAAGAACTTTTTCAGTCAGAGTGGTGAAGGTGTGGAATTCTCTGCCTCAGAAGGCAGTGGAGGCCAGTTCGTTGGATGCTTTCAAGAGAGAGCTGGATAGAGCTCTTAAGGATAGCGGAGTGAGGGGGTATGGGGAGAAGGCAGGAACGGGGTATTGATTGAGAGTGATCAGCCATGATCGCATTGAATGGCGGTGCTGGCTCGAAGGGCTGAATGGCCTATTCCTGCACCTATTGTAAAAATAAAAAAAATTTAAAAAAATTAAAAAACATCTGATGTAGTTGCAACGTGACCTCCCAACTTCTATGGTACTGATAAGGTTCTGCTGTGCATTTCGAGAGGAATCGGGTTCAGCAAAGTCACACACCATTGATGGATGGTCCGGATGCTGCCATGAAGTCGAACTCTGAAGTTATCATTTGCGGGATCAGAGTGGAATTTCAGATGGGCCGCCACCCTGAGGGTGACCTTTCCCTGCCCATTTCTTATTTGCCTTGAAGAAGATGAATTGCCTTCAAATACATCATTTAAAAAGGACGCTTCAGCCTCCCCGAGTGAAGTCCTGTTTATTTGCTTGTGCCCACCGTAGCGACAGACGTTAGTCTTGAGGAATGCAATGGTATTTTTGTTGCTTATGCAACCCAAGGCTGCTTATCTCGAGCTCCTCAGGAAGGCACGACAATAGCCAGGTGTCAGGTGAAGCCTTTCGTTTCGGCTATTACCCGGCCGTATACATTAATTCCGAGCTTAGAAGCGCATTCCCTTCTGAAACAATTTGAACTCTTGCAATTCTCATCAATCACTCTTTTGAGGCTGCACTATCCATTTAAGCGTCGATTAGCAGGGAGCACTTAAGGTGGCTCCGAAGAGTTTTGCTGTGCTTTCATCCACCCAGTGTACAAGTTAAAGAAACGGGGAGGACAAGGTTTTGGACAAGTCGTGGAGTCATTTATTTCACAAAATGCTGGAGTAACTCAGCGGGTCAGGCAGCATCTCAGGAGAGAAGGAATGGGTGACGTTTCGGGTCGAGACCCTTCTTCAGACTGATGTCAGGGGGGCGGGACAAAGGAAGGATATAGGTGGAGACAGGAAGATAGAGGGAGATCTGGGAAGGAGGAGGGAAGGGAGGGACAAAGGAACTATCTAAAGTCGTGGAGTCATACGGTCTCGGCGGGATGCATCGCAGCACGGTTTGGCAACAGCTCCATCCAAGACTGCTAGAAATTGCAGAGAATTGCGGATGCAGCCCAGACCATCGCACAGACCAACCTCCCTTCCAGTGACTCCATTTGCACCTCACGCTGCCTCGGCAAGGCCAGCAGCATCATCAGGGACCAGTCTCACCCCGGTCACTCCCTCTTCTCCCCTCTCCCATCGGGCAAGAGGTACAGAAGTGCGAAAACGCACACTTCCAGATTCAGGGACAGTTTCCTCCCAGCTGTTATGAGGCAACTGAACCATCCTATCAATAACTAGAGAGCGGTCCTGAGCTACTATCTACCTCATTGGAGACCTTTGGACTACCTTTAATCGGACTTTATTGGACTTTATCTTACACTAAACGGAATTCACTTTCTCATGTGTCTGTGCACTGTAAATGGCTCGATTGTAATCGTGTATTGTCTTTCTGCTGACTGGTTCGCACGCAAAAAATAGCTTTTCACTGTACCTCGGTACACGTGACAATAAACTGAACTAAATTAAACTAAGGGTGGAACCAGGTCCATCAACCCTACTTCCAGTCCAACATGTCCCATCTGCACTAGTCCCACCGGCCTGCGTTTGCCCCGTAGCCCTCTAAATCTTTCCTATCCAAAGGAGCGAATTAAGTATATTTGTCATTTGTTTTTACTTTGCTCGATCCGAGTGGTGCAGTTGGATTGGTAGAGTTGCTGCCTCACAACACCAGAGATCCGGGTTCGATCCTGACCTCGGCTGCTGTCTGTGTGGAGTTTGCACGTTCTCCTCGTGACCTTCGGGTTTCCTTCGGGCGTTCCGGTTTCCCCCCACATCCCAAAGTCGTGCACGTCTGTTAGTTAATTTCCCCAGTGTGTCGGGAGTGGATGCAAAAGTGGGATAACATAGAACTAGTGTGAACAGGCAGTCGGTAATCGGTGTAGATTCGGTGAGCCGAGAGGCCTATTTCCATTCTGTATCTCAAAACTAAACTAAACTAAACTGAACTGAACTAAACTAAACTATCAGGAAGAAAGAACTTACAGGCAGCTCAACAATGGATGGATATAGAAACAAGGAACTGCAGATGCTGGTTTATAAAAAAAAGATACAAGGTGCTGGTGTAACTCAACGGGCCAGGCAGCGTCTCTGGAGAACGTGCATCAGTGGCAGTTTAGATCAGGACCCTTCTTCAGACTGATAGAAACATAGAAACATAGGTGCAGGAGGAGGCCATTTGGCCCTTCGAGCCAGCACCGCCATTCATTGTGATCATGGCTGATCATCCACAATCAGTAACCCGTGCCTGCCTTCTCCCCATATCCCTTGATTCCACATACCCCTAGAGCTCTATCTAACTCTCTTTTAAATTCATCCAGTGAATTGCCCTCTTTGGCAGAGAATTCCACAAATTCACAACTCTTTGGATGAAAAAGTTTCTTCTCACCTCAGTTTTAAATGGCCTCCCCTTTATTCTTAGACTGTGGCCCCTGGTTCTGGACTCCGCCGACATTGGGAACATTTTTCCTGCATTTAGCTTGTCCAGTCCTTTTATATTTTTATACGTTTCTATAAGATCCCCTCTCATCCTTCTAAAGTCCAGAGAATACAAGCCCAGTTTTTCCAATCTTTCCTCATATGACAGTCCCACCATCCCGGGGATTAACCTCGTGAACCTGCGCTGCACCGCCTCAATAGCGATAGTGGGGGTAGTGGAGCTGGAAAATAATCTGAAAGGGCAGGTGGGGGCAACAGTCTGGAAAGTGATGGGTGGGTGGATACAGGTGAGGGGGGAGGGACTTGATAGGCACATGGTTAGACAAAGGGCAGAGATGATAAGATAAGGATTGAAGAGAAGCAAATTGCGAAGTCAGAGAAAGGAACATAGGTGGAAGGGCAGGGGGAGGGGATGAATGTGAGGGTCTAAAACTGGAGAATTTGATGTTCATACCATTGGGTTGTGAGCTGCCCAAATGGAACACGATGTGCTGTTCCTCCAGTTTGTATGTGGCATAGAAGACTGGCAATGGAGGGGGCCCAGGACAGAAAGATCATTATGGGACTTGGAAGACAATGGACAATAGACAATAGACAATAGGTGCAGGAGTAGGCCATTCGGCCCTTCGAGCCAGCACCGCCATTCAATGTGATCATGGCTGATCACTCTCAATCAGTACCCCGTTCCTGCCTTCTCCCCATACCCCCTGACTCCGCTATCCTTAAGAACTCTATCCAGCTCTCGAACGCAATCTGAGAATTGGCCTCCACTGCCTTCTGAGGCAGAGAATTCCACAGATTTACAACTCTCTGAGTGAAAAAGTTTTTCCTCATCTCCGTTCTAAATGGCTTATTCCTTATTCTTAAACTGTGGCCCCTGGTTCTGGGCTCCCCCAAAGTTGGGAACATGTTTCCTGCCTCTAATGTGTCCAACCCCTTAATAATCTTATATGTTTCGATAAGATCCCCTCTCATCCTTCTAAATTCCAGTGTATACAAGCCTAGCCGCTCCAGTCTTTCAAAATATGACAGTCCCGCCATTCCGGGAATTAACCTAGTAAACCTACGCTGCACGCCCTCAATAGCAAGAATATCCTTCCTCAAATTTGGAGACCAAAACTGCACACAGTACTCCAGGTGCGGTCTCACTAGGGCCCTATACAACTGTAGAAGAACCTCTTTGCTCCAATACTCAACTCCTCTTGTTATGAAGGCCAACATTCCATTGGCTTTCTTCACTGCCTGCTGTACCTGCATGCTTCCTTTCAGTGACTGATGCACTAGAACACCCAGATCTCGTTGTACGTCCCCTTTTCCTAACTTGACACCATTCAGATAATAATGGGAAGAGGGGTTAAAATGGTCAGCAACCAGGGGCTTTGTGAACCGATCAGAGAGGATGGATGTTTCCTGTAGTTGGAGTGTGTAGGATAGGGTTGCCAACTTCCTCACTCCCAAATAAGGGACAAAGGGTGATGTCACCGCCCTGCGCCTCACGTGACCTCACCCAGCCAGCGGCCACCTGCTCCCGCTCCATTAAAGGAGGCCGCCCCGGCTGGGAGGTGGGTTGCTATTCCTTATTGTTAAACTGTGGCCCCTGGTTCTGGACTCCCCCAAAGTTGGGAACATGTTTCCTGCCTCTAACGTGTCCCACCCCTTAATAATCTTATACGTTTCGATAAGATCTCCTCTCATCCTTCTAAATTCCAGTGTATACAAGCCTAGTCGCTCCAGCCCACTGAGTCCGTGCCGACCAGCGATCCCCGCACACTAAAACTATCTTACTCACTGGGGACAATTTATAATTTTTACCGAAGCCAAATCAACCTACAAACCTGTACGACTTTGTGAGGAAACTGGAGCACCCGGAGAAAACACGCGCGGTCACAGGGGAGAACGTACAAACTCCGTACAGACAGCACCGGTGTCAGGATTGAACCCAGGTCGCTGGGGCTGTTAGGCAGCAACTCTACCGCTGCGCCACCGTGCCGCTCTAATTCTGCTGCTGTGTTTAATGACCTTATGAACTTCAGCAGCTTTAGATCTGGCAAGGCAGCACATGTACTACAAAGGCAATATAGGAAATGAAATGTAGTTTTAATAGTCAGAGAACATTGGCAATGTGGCTGGAAACAATGAATAATACTTTACTGTTGATAGATCAGCTTAGTTTATTGTCACGTGTACCGAGGTACAGTGAAAAGCTTCTGTTGCGCGCTAACGAATCAGCGGAAAGACAATATATGATTACAATCGAGCCATTTACAATGTTAAGATACATGATAAGGGAATAACGTTTAGCGCAAGGTAAAGCCAGTAAAGTCCGATCAAAGATTGTCCGAGGGTCACCATTGAGGTAGATAGTAGTTCAGGACTGCTCTCTGGTTGTGGTAGGATGGTTCAGTTGCCTGATAACAGCTGGGAAGAAACCGTCCCTGAATCTGGAGGTGTGCGTTTCCAGATTCAAGGACAGTTTCTGCCCAGCTGTTATCAGGCAACTGAATCATCCTACCACAGCCAGGAATGAGTGACATTTTGGATCGAGACGCTTCTTATTACAGCCTCAGAATTACATCCCGGTTTTTTGTATTCTAGCCCCAGGAAAATAAATGGTTTTTAAATAAGGCAGTGGGTCGTGAACAGGCAGGCATGGAGGAGCAGGTTTGGCGGAACACAGTGTGGGTGGGGGTGGGAGGAAGTGGGGGGGGAGGGAGTTTAAAACCGTATTCACACTCCTCGCTGAACAACGCTGACGGATAAAAGATAGACACAAAATGTTGGAGTAACTCAGCGGGACAGGCGGCATCTGTGGAAAGAAGGAATGGGTGACGTTTCGAGTCCTAACCCTTCTTCAGAGATGCTGCCTGTCCCGCCGAGTTACTCCAGCACTTTGAGTCTATTGGGAAGGCTTGGAGAGAGCAGAGGTGGAGAGGATGTTTCCACTAGCAGGATAGTCTGGGACTAGACTCAGATAAAGGCCGCTCTTTTAGGAAGGAGATGAGGAGAAATTTCTTTAGTCCGAGGGTGGTGAATCTGTGGAATTCTTCGTCACAGAAGGCTGTGGAGGCCAAGTCAGTGGATATTTTTAAAGCAGAGATTGATAGGTTCTCGAAGAGGACGGGTGTCAGGGGTTATGGGGAGAAGGCGGGAGAGTGGGGTTAGGAGGGAGAGATGGATCAGCCACGATTGAATGGTGGAGTAGACTTGATGGGCCGAATTGCCTAATTCTGCTCATCTCCTTATGACCCGCTGAGTTACTCCAGCACTTTGCGTCTTTCTACCAATAGAGGCAGTTTAGTTTAATTTTAGAGATACAGCAAAGAAACAGGCCCTTCTGTTGGCCCCAATTGAATGGCGGATGAGACTTGATGGGGCCGAGTGGCCTAATTCTGCTCCTATCCCTTCTGGCCCCAGTGGTCTTATCTTCGTTTTAAAACCAGCTTCTGCAGTGGCTTCCTACTCCGTGATGACGGATCGCAAAGCCCTGGCCTCAGACTTGGCCGTCGCCCCGGCAACGGTGTGCGTGCACACAATGGCCACACTGGGCACCGAGGGAAATGAATAGCTGGGGGAGGGACACACACACAATGACCACGCACGCGAGCAGCCCAGCGCAGGACGCCTGCACGAGCAGAGACCGGGAGGGGGGACCGGGAGACGGGGACGGACTGCGCCCAAGGCCGCAGGAGATAATAGCCGCACGAGCAAAAATAAAGCTGCCCCCCCCCCCGTGCAGAAACGTCTGGTGCGGAATCACAATGAGGGCCGGCCACTGCAGAAACTTCGCTGCGATTAATTCATTCGCTGATGGCTGTGGAGGCCACGTTTTTAAGGCAGAGATTGGCAGATTCTCGATTAATACGGATTGATCAGTAAGGGGGTTATGGGGAGAAGGCAGGAGAATGGGGTTGGGAGGGAGAGATAGATCAGCCATGATCGAATGGCGGATTGGACCTGTTGGGTCGAATGGCCCAATTCTGCTCCTTTCACTTATGAATTTATGAACATGAGTTAGAAAAAAACTGGTTACAACAAAATCTGAGATCTCCTGTGTTAAAAATTACCAATACATCATCCACGTTCTCCAGAGATGCTGCCCGACCCGCTGTGTTACTCCAGCACTTTGGCCTAATTCTACTCTTATTCCATATGACCCGCTGAGTTACTCCAGCACTTTGCATCTTTTTACCAGTCGAGGCAGATTACTTTAATCTTAGAGATACAGCAAAGAAGCAGGCCCTTCGGCCCACCAATGCCACGCCGATCAGCGTCACCCGTTCACACTAGTGCTATGCTATCCCACTTTCTCATCCACCCCCTGCGCATGGAGGCAAGTTAACGTTCAGGCCCGCGGGACCTTGACCCGAATAAAACCCACGCAGGTCACGGGGAGAGCGTACAAACCCCACACGGACAGCACCCGTAGTCAGGATTGAACCTGGGTCTCTGGCGCTGTAAAGCAGCAACTCTACCGCTGCGCCACCGTGCCGCCCCCAAGTGAAATCCCGGGACAGCGAAGGAAAATGCCAAGGCTTGGGAAATGATGAGAGCAAATGGGTAATTAAGGGATTAATGGAATTGGCTAGATTTGGATTGGAGGTACAGGTGGAAACAGGACCTTCAGCCCACCAAGTCCACGGCGACCATTAATCACCCAGGGCCAATTTAGCTACACAATGTGGGAAGAGACTGGCGGGCGGCACGGTGGCGCAACGGTAGAGTTGCAGCTTTAAAGCGAATGCAGCGCCGGAGACTCAGGTTCGATCCTGACTACGGGCGCCGTCTGTAAGGAGTTTGTACGTTCTCCCCGTGACCTGCGTGGGTTTTCTCCGAGATCTTCGGTTTCCTCCCACACTCCAAAGACGTACAGGTATGTAGGTTAATTGACTGGGTAAATGTAAAAAAAAATTGTGTTAATGTGCGGGGATCGCTGGGTGGCGCGGACTTGGTGGGCCGAAAAGGCCTGTTTCCGCGCTGTATCTGAAATAAAATAAGCACACGGAGGTAGGGTTGCCAACTTCCTCACTCCCAAATACGGGACAAGGTGATGTCACCGCCACCTATTCATGTTCTCCAGAGATGCTGCCTGACCCGCTGAGTTACTCCAGCACTTTGCATCCTTCTCTGAATGAAAAAGTAGCCCCTGAGGTCCCCATTAAATTTCTCCCCCCTCACCTTAAGCCTCGGCCCTCTAGTTTTAGAATCCTTTACCCAGGGTGGTCACGATGGCTCAGCGATAGAGTTGCTGCCTTACAGCGAACGAGGCGCCGGAGACCCGGGTTCCATCCCGACCACGGGTGCTGTCTGTACGGAGTTAGTACGTTCTCCCCCCATGACCTGCGTGGGTTTTCTCCGAGATCTTCGTTTTCCTTCCACACTCCAAAGACGTACAGGTGTGTAGGTTAGTTGGCTTGGTAAACGTAAAAATTTGTCCACAGTGGGTGTAGGATGGTGTTAATGTGCGGGGATCGCTGGTCGGCGCGGACCCGGCGGGCCGAAAGGGCCTGTCTCCGCGTTGTATCTCTAACCTAAACTAAGCAGTGAGCATTTACTTCATCCAAATGTTCGAGTTGGAGTAAGCTCATTTCCTGCACGTGCTTGTCTTAATTTAACATCTGCGCTTAACTCCACCACATCCTACAGGAACTGGACATCATTGGCCTTTCGCGATAAATCATAGAGTCATAGAGTGATACAGCGTGGAAACAGGCCCTTTTCATCCCGACTTGCCAACACCGACCAACATGTCCCATCTACACTGGTCCCACCTGCCAGTTTTTGGCCCATATCCCTCTAAACCGTTCCTACATTTGTACACTTTAGAGTCTTGGACTTTATAGGCTCCACGCGGACACAAGGCCCATAGGCTCAATGAGTCCCCACTGACCAACGATCACCCCACACACTAACACTGTCCAACAACTAGGGACAGTGATAACAGGCCCTTCGGCCCATCAAGTCCATGCTGACCATTGATCACCCGTTCACACTGGTTCCATGTTATCCCACTTTCTCATATACTCCCTGCACACGAGAGGCAATTAAAAAAAAAACTGAGGCCAATTAACCAACAAACCTGCATGTCTTTGGGATGTGAGAGGAAACCAGAGCACCAAAGGGGAATACATTGGGTAAACATGCAGAGTCTCTTGCCCAGAGTAGGGGAATTGAGAACCAGGGGATATACGTTTAAGGTGAGAGGGGAAAGATTTAATAGGAACCTGAAGGGTAACTTTTTTTACACAAAGGGTGGTGGGTGTATGGAACGAGCTGCCAGAGTTGAAGCAGGTACCATCGCATTTAAGAAGCATTTAGACAGATACGTGGAAAGGGCATGTTTAGAGGGATATGGGCTAAAAGTTTGGTCTGCATTTGGCCTATATCCCTCTCATCTATGTACCAAAACTCTCGTTTGTTATCTTGTTTGTGACTGAACTTCAGCCAAAACGGTACTCGATAGCGCGACAATTTTAGACAATAGACAATAGACAATAGGTGCAGGAGTAGGCCATTCAGCCCTTCGAGCCAGCACCGCCATTCAATGCGATCATGGCTGATCACTATCAATCAGTACCCCGTTCCTGCCTTCTCCCCATACCCCCTCACTCCGCTATCCTTAAGAGCTCTATCCAGCTCTCTCTTGAAAGCATCCAACGAACTGGCCTCCACTGCCTTCTGAGGCAGAGAATTCCACACCTTCACCACCCTCTGACTGAAAAAGTTCTTCCTCATCTCCGTTCTAAATGGCCTACCCCTTATTCTCAAACTGTGGCCCCTTGTTCTGGACTCCCCCAACATTGGGAACATGTTATCTGCCTCTAATGTGTCCAATCCCCTAATTATCTTATATGTTTCAATAAGATCCCCCCTCATCCTTCTAAATTCCAGTGTATACAAGCCCAATCGCTCCAGCCTTTCAACATACGACAGTCCCGCCATTCCGGGAATTAATCTAGTGAACCTACGCTGCACGCCCTCCATAGCAAGAATATCCTTCCTCAAATTTGGAGACCAAAACTGCACACAGTACTCCAGGTGCGGTCTCACCAGGGCCCGGTACAACTGTAGAAGGACCTCTTTGCTCCTATACTCAACTCCTCTTGTTACGAAGGCCAACATTCCATTGGCCCACCTCACTCACCATCGTCACTTTAGTGATAATGCATTTATTCACAAAATGCTGGAGTAACTCAGCAGGCCGGGCAGCATCACGGGAGAGAAGGAATGGGTGGCGTTTCGGGTCGAGACCCTTCTTCAGACTGAAGAAGGGTCTCGACCCGAAACGTCACCCATTCCTTCTCTCCCGAGATGCTGCCTGACCTGCTGAGTTACTCCAGCATTTTGTGAATAAATACCTTCGATTTGTACCAGCATCTGCAGTTATTTTCTTATATTAGTGATAATGCACGTAGTTTTATTGAAATCGGTGTTATATTTTTTAAGTTATTCACATTTTAAAGTTTAAAAGGAGGGGAGGGGAGGGGAGGAGGGGAGTGGGGGAGAATGGGGAGGGGGGGGGTTGAGGAGAGAGGGGAGGGGAGGGAGAGGACAGGGTGCTGCACCAATGCAGGAGAGGTTTGAGCCCAACGGGTCCAATTTGTCTAGTAATACTCTTAACGTACCCCTGCAATAGTACCTGCCCCATCTACCTCCTCCAGCAGCTTGTTCCATACACCCACAGCCCATTGTGTAAAAATGTTACTCCTCACCTTAAACTTATGTACTCTGATTCTTAATTGAATTGAATTGAATAAATTTTATTAGCCACGTATGTACACATACAGTGCATTCAGAAAGTATTCAGACCCCTTCACTTTTTCCACATTTTGCTACGTAACAGCCTTATTTTAAAATGGATTAAATTCATTTTTTTTTATCATCAATCTACGCACAATACCCCATAATAAAAAAATTAAAAGTTGTTTAGAAATTTTTGCAAAGTAATTAAAAAGAAATAACTGAAATATCACATTTACATAAGTATTCAGACCCTTTGCTCTGACACTCCAAATTGAGCTTATGTTCATCCTGTTTCCATTGATTATCCTTGAGATATTTCTGCAACTTGATTGGAGTCCACCAGTGGTAAATTAAATTGATTGGACATGATTTGGAAAGGCACACACCTGTCTATAAAAGGACCCACAGTTGACAGTGCATGTCAGAGCAAAAACCAAGCCATGAAGACGAAGTAATTGTCCGTAGACCTCCGAGACAGGATTGTGTCGAGACACAGATCTGGGGAAGGGTATAAAACAATTTTTGCAGCATTGCAGGTCCCGAAGAGCACAGTGGCCTCCGTCATTCTTAAATGGAAGAACTGTGGAACCACCAGGACTCTTCATAGAGCTGGCCGCCCGGCCTAACTGAGCAATCGGGGGAGAAGGGCCTTGGTCAGGGAGGTGATCAAGAACCCGATGGTCACTCTGACAGAGCTCCAGAGTTCCTCTGTGAAGATGGGAGAACCTTCCAGAAGGACAACTATATCTGCAGCACTCCACCAATCAGGCCTTTATGGTAGAGTGGCCAGACTGAAGCCACTTCTCAGTAAAAGGCACATGACAGCCCGCTTGGAGTTTGCCAAAAGGCACCTAAAGGACTCTCAGACAATAAGAAACAAGATTCTCTGGTCTGATGAAACCAAGATTTAACTCTTTGGCCTGAATGCCAAGCGGCACCGCTCATCACCCGGCCAATACCATGCCTACGGTGAAGCATGGTGGTGGCAGCATCATGCTGTGGGGATGTTTTTCAGCGGCAGGAACTGGGAGACTAGTCAGGATCGAGGGAAAGTTGAACAGAGCAAAGTACAGAGAGATCCTTGATGAAAACCTGCTCCAGAGCATTCTGGACCTCAGACTGGGGCGGAGGTTCACCGTCCAACAGGACAACGACCCTAAGCACACAGCCAAGACAACGCAGGAGTGGCTTTGTGACAAGTCTGTGAATGTCCTTGAGTGGCCCAGCCCGAGCCTGGACTTGAACCCGATCGAACATCTCTGGAGGAACCTGAAAATGGCTGTGCATCTATGCTCCCCATCCAACCTGACAGAGCTTGAGAGGATCTGCAGAGAAGAATGTGAGAAATGACCCAAATACAGGTGTGCCAAGCTTGTAGCATCATGCCCAAGAAGACTTGAGGCTGTAATCACTGCCAAAGGTGCCTCAACAAAGTACTGAGTAAAGGTCTGAATACTTATGGAAATGTGATATTTCAGTTATTTCTTTTTAATTACTTTGCAAAAATTTCTAAACACCTGTTTTCACTTTTTTATTATGGGGGTATTGTGTGTAGATTGATGATTAAATTTTTTTAATTTAATCAATTTAAAAATAAGGCTGTAACGTAACAAAATGTGGAAAAAGTGAAGGGGTCTGAATACTTTCTGAATGTACTGTATTCCTCTCATGATTTTATACACCTCAATAAGATCACCCCTCATCCTCCTGCGCTCCAAGGAATAGAGTCCTAGCCTGCTCAACCTCTCCTTATGTGTCCTTTTGTACATTAGCTTCACACCTGTCTGAGTTAACTACCAGCTGCAAACCCCGTTTGTTATGAGAAAGGATTAACGTGATTTAATGGGCCTCTGGGCGATTATAATATGATACAAATCCATTAAAGCATCAGACGTGATCTGGTTTGATTTGAAACCAGGATCTTAAATCGGAATATAACAAACTGTGTAGACGCAATGTAGCAACAAGGAACTGCAAATGCTGGATTACCAGGGAAAAACTCAAATTGCTGGAGTAACTCAACGGGTCAGGCTGATTCCCCCACTCTGGAAAAAAACTCTGCGCTTTCACCAATTGCATCAGTCGCAAGATTGTGTGGCAACCATTTAAGATCGTAGGAGAACATAATATCGCATTTACATTATTTACAATCAAACCAGCATTTCACTTTATATTAACAGGCACGGTGGCGCAGCGGTAGAGTTGCTGCCTCATGGCACCAGAGACCCAGGTTCGATCCTGACTTCGGGTGCTGTCTGTACGGAGTTTGTGCGTTCTCCGCGTGGGTTTTCTCCGGGTGCTCCGGTTTCCTCCCATACTCCAAAGACATGCAGGTTTGTCGGTTAATTGGCTTTGCTAAAAATTGAAATTTGTCCCTCGTGTGTGGGCCAGTGCTAGTGTACGGGGTGATCGCTGGTCGGCGCGGACTCGGTGGGCTGAAGGGCCTGTTTCCGCACCGCATCTCTCCAAAGTCTAAAGTTTACCAGAAAGCTCAGCATACCTCTGGGTTTGTGGGGCATTCTTTGTGGATCCAGTGAATTGGACGCAGACTGGATAATCAATGAGTCATTGCTTATCCGAAACATTTTCTCTCATTACTTTTAGTTTACGGTGCATACTGTAAGCCACTTCAGAAAACCACAGTGGATATAGTCAGCAGATCTGCTGGAGATTCAGATGGCCTTGCACCTTTCCTTTGCAAAATGGAGATCGACTAAGTTAGAACTAGGGTTGCCAACTGTCCCTTATTAGCCAAGAACCAGTATTTTGGGCTAAATTGGTTTGTCCCATATGGGACCGCTCTTGTATTAGGCCCGGGGGGGGCGTTGTAGGCCCGGAGCGCCAGAGACCCGGGTTCGATCCTGACTACGGGTGCCGTCCGTACGGAGTTTGTACATTCTCCCCGTGACCTGCGTGGGTTTTCTCCGAGATCCTCGGTTTCCTCCCACACTCCTAAGACGTACAGGTTTGTAGGTTAATTGGCTGGATATAAATGTACAATTTTCCATAGTGTGTGTGTAGGATGGTGTTAATGTGCGGGGATCATGGGTCGGTGCGGGCTCGGTGGGCCGAAGGGCCTGTTTCCGTGCTGTGATTCTAAACTAAATTGCACTAGGCAAACAAGACGTTCCCTTTTGATGGCGCTGATCGGTATTGTTTCCAATTGAATTGAATTGAATTGAATTGAATGAATTTTATTCGCCAAGTATGTATACATACAAGGAATTTGCCTTGGTGCTTTGCTCGCAAGTAACATACAGTAAACAGTAAACTCGCTGGTATCACAAAATGCTGGAGTAACTCAGCGGGCCAGGCAGCATCTCTGGTGAGAAGGAATGGGTGACGTTTCGGGTCGAGACCCTTTTGTCAGACTGACCGGGCCTCGACCCGAAACGTCACCCATTCCTTCTCTCCAGAGATGCTGCCTGGCCCGCTGAGTTACTCCAGCATTTTGCGATACCTTCGATTTGTACCAGCATCTGCAGTTATTTTCCTATAAACTCGCAGGAGTGAATTCCAGACCCCATCTTCTCATGGAGTCTGAGAGTCATAGAGCGTGCCACCTTCTTGGGGCAGCATCTCATGTAGATGCTTCCAATCGAAGGGAGGACTGTGCCCATTAGTGAACCGGGCTGCAACTCCGGCACTTAGTGTCGTTCTTGGTAAAACAGCATCTGCTGTTCCTTCTATCAACAGTCAGTCGCTTGTCTTTGTTGGGTTTAGGTTTGTTGCCTTTCAGGATTCAGCTGGCAGAAACATCTCCTTTCCAATGCAGTACCAATCTCGTGGCAGGGGTTAACATGCAGGGAAACTTCAACCATTGGGAAGTCATTATAGACGGTTACTGGGAAATAATCAGCAGGCCAATATCCTGGTGTCTGGGAAATACCACAAAAGAGTATTGGAAATATGGGATTGATTAAGATCACAGTGACCGCATTGAGGAGCTCAGGTGACATCACAGACCACAACTTTTGAACCTTCAACATTTTCCAACCACCATTGACTCCATCTTTACTTCATGCTGCCTCGGAAAAGCCGCTCCAACATAATCAGAGATGGTCCCACCCCTGGTCATTCCTCCTTCTCCCTGCTCTCATCTGGCATGAAAGTGCACGCCACCAAGGGTTGCCAACTTATTAGCCGGGACATCCCGTATATATTGGGCTAAATTGGTTTGTCCCGTATTAGGCCCGGGGGACGCTGTAGACCCGGACACTGTAGGTCTGGACACTGTTTGTCCGGACATTGTAGGCCCGGACACTGTAGGCCCGGACACTGTAGGCCCGGACGCTATAGGCCCGGACACTGTCGGCCCGGACACTGTAGGCCCCGACACTGTAGGCCCGGACACTGTAGGCCCGGACACTGTAGGCCCGGACACTGTAGGCCCAGACACTGTAGGCCCGGACACTGTAGGCCCGGACACTGTAGGCCCGGACACTGTAGGCCCGGACACTGTAGGCCCGGACCCTGTAGGCCCGGACCCTGTAGGCCCGGACCCTGTAGGCCCGGACACTGTAGGCCCGGACACTGTAGGCCCGGACACTGTAGGCCCGGACGCTATAGGCCCGGACACTGTCGGCCCCGACACTGTAGGCCCCGACACTGTAGGCCCCGACACTGTAGGCCCCGACACTGTAGGCCCCGACACTGTAGGCCCGGACACTGTAGGCCCGGACACTGTAGGCCCGGACACTGTAGGCCCGGACGCTGTAGGCCCGGACGCTGTAGGCCCGGACGCTGTAGGCCCCGACGCTGTAGGCCCCGACGCTGTAGGCCCCGACGCTGTAGGCCCCGACGCTGTAGGCCCCGACGCTGTAGGCCCCGACGCTGTAGGCCCCGACGCTGTAGGCCCGGACGCTGTAGGCCCGGACGCTGTAGGCCCGGACGGTGTAGGCCCGGACAGTGTAGGCCCGGACAGTGTAGGCCCATGCGCCACCTAGCAGAGGTTGCATAGCAAGCCGCCTCCCGACCTGGGCGACCGCCATTGGTGCAGTGGGAGCACGTGGCCGCTGGCTGGGTGAGGTCACGTGGGGCGCGGGGCGGAGACATCACCTTGTCCCTTATTTGGCAATGAGAAAGTTGGCACCCCTAGCACCACCAGACTCAGAAACAGCTTCTTTCCCTCTGTTATCAGGCTTCTGAATGGTCCTTCCACAAGTTAGAGTACTCTCCGATGCCCCATTGAGAACATTGGGCTTTATCTGTGGATCTGCTGCACTACAATGCTAAGAACTGAGCATAGAAGATGTTTCAAGTGTATAAGATGTTGGTGAGGCCACATTTAAAGTATTGTGTTCAGTCCTGGGCACCATGTTACAGGAAAGACGTTGTCAAGCTGGAAAGGGTGCAAAGAAGATTTACGAGGATTTTGCCGGGACTCGAGGGCCTGAGCTTTAGGGATAGGTTGAGCAGGTTAGGGCTTTGTTGCCAGGACTGAGGGCCTGAGCTATAAAGACAGATTGAGCAGGCTAGGGCAGGTACTATTATGGGCGGTACAGCAGTAGAGGTGCTGCCTTACAGCGAATGCAGCGCCGGAGACCTGGGTTCGATCCCGACTACCGGTGCTGTCTGTACGGAGATTGTACGTTCCCCCTGTGACCTGCGTAGGTTTTCGCCGAGATCTTCGGTTTCCTCCCACACTCCAAAGACGTACAGGTTTGTAAGTTAATTGGCTTGGTGAATGTAAAAATTGTGTAAGATACTGTTAATGTGCGGGGATCGCTGGTCGGCGCGGACCCGGTGGGCCGAAGGGCCTGTTTCCGCGCTGTATCTCTAAACTAAACTAAAGTATTACAACGTTTAAGAAACATTTAGACAGGTATACGAATAGGATAGGTTTAGAGAGATATGGGAAAAATACAGGCAGGTGGGACTAGTGTAGATGGGAGATGTTGGTCGGTGTTGGCAATTTGGGCCAAAGGGCCAAAGGGCCTGTTTCCACGCTATATGACTCCATAACTATCATCTACACTCTGTATCTTCACCTTTGCTCTATCTATTGTATTTGAGCGGTAGAGTTGCTGCTTTACAGCGAATGCAGCGCCGGAGACTCAGGTTCGATCCTGACTACGGGTGCTGCACTGTAAGGAGTTTGTACGTTCTCCCCGTGACCTGCGTGGGTTTTCTCCGAGATCTTCGGTTTCCTCCCACACTCCAAAGACGTACAGGTATGTAGGTTAATTGGCTGGGTAAATATAAAAATTGTCCCTAGTGGGTGTAGGATAGTGTTAATGTACGGGGATCGCTGGGCGGCACGGACTTGGAGGGCCGAAAAGGCCTGTTTCCGGCTGTATATATATGATATGATATGATAATTGTACTAATGCGTGGTATATCTGATCTGTTTGGATAGCAAGCAAAGCAAAGCTTTTCACTGTACCTCTGAACACGTGACAATAATAAACTTAAACCTAAACCAAAATACACAATGACATAGCTACATTGAACTCGTTCTTCAAACCCATTATTTTGCCAATGTCAACTGGCAGGGTCTGAAGAAGGGCCTTGACCTGAAACGTCACCTATTCCTTTTCTCCATAGATACTGAATGACCTATTGAGTTAGACAATAGACAATAGGTGCAGGAGGAGGCCATTCGGCCCTTCGAGCCAGCACCGCCATTCAATGTGATCATGGCAGATCATTCTCAATCAGTACCCCGTTCCTGCCTTTTCCCCCATACCCCCTGACTCCGCTATCCTTAAGAGCTCTATCTAGCTCTCTCTTGAATGCATTCAGAGAATTGGCCTCCGCTGCCTTCTGAGGCAGAGAATTCCACAGATTCACAACTCTCTGACTGAAAAGGTTTTTCCTCATCTCAGTTACTCCAACATTTTGCGTCTACCTTCGATTTAAACCAGCATCTGCAGTTCTTTCCGACACATTTAATCAGGTTCTGCTGGATTTTCTCTTGCGTTAAACTTCATTCCTTTTATCCTGGATGTGTACACTGTGGACGGCTCGATTATAATCATGTCCAGTCTTTCCGCTGACGGGGTAGCACGCAACAACAAACAACTTTTCACTGTACCTCGGTACACGTGACTTTAATAAACTAAACTGAATGCTTTGTCCCCAACTGCTATTGAATCCACGGTCTGGAAAGAGTGGATGTGGAGAGGACGTACCTATAGAAAGGAGATGAAACATTTCTTTAGTCAGAGGGTGGTGAATCATAGTTTGGTTTCATTTAGTTTGGAGATACAGCGCGGAAACAGGCCCTTTCGGCCCACCGGGTCCACGCCGACCAGCGATCCCCGCACATTAACTCTATCCTATACCCACTAGAGACAATTTTTACATTTACCAAGCTAATTAACCCACAAACCTGTGCGTCTTTGGAGTGTGGGAGGAAACCGAAGATCGCGGAGAAAACCCACGCAGGACACGGGGAGAACGTACAAACTCCGTACAGACAGCGCCCGCAGTCGGGATCGAACCCGGGTCTCCGGGGCTGCATTCGCTGTAAGGCGGCAACTCTACCGCTGCGCCACCGTGACCGCCCCTGTAGAATTCATTGCCACAGATGGCTGTGGAGGCCAAGTCAATGGATATTTTTCAGGCGGAGATTAACAGGTTTTTGATTAGTTCGGGTGTCAGGGGTTATGGGGAGAAGGCAGGAGAATGGAGTTGAGAGGGAGAGATAGATCAGCCATGATTGAATGGCGGAGTAGGCTTGATGGGCCGAATGGTCTAATTCTGCTCCTCATGAACGTATGAACATGATGGTTTTCAAAATGTAACTATATAGTTAATCGAGAAAAAAGTATTGCAAAATCAGATCATTGGTTTTATGGGAAGCAAAACATTGCCACGGATGAGATGAATCACATTTTGTATCCAGTGCTGTAATCGTCTGATTAGTCTATAATAGTCTGTAATAATGTGTAATGGTCTGAGTTCCCTTTCCCCTGACTCTCAGTCTGAAGAAGAGTCTCGACCCGAAACGTCACCCATTCTTTCTCTCCAGAGATGCTGCCTGACCCGCTGAGTTACTCCAGCGTTTGGGTCTATCTTTAATTCAATCCAGCATCTGCAGTTCCTTCCTACTCAATAGTCTAGGATTCACGCATTGTGTCTGTGAAATGCTTCTATTGAAAGGAGGGGTCTGAAATTGTGCACTGTTTATAAAAAGAAACTTATTTAATTTTTTAATAAAAGGGTCTCGACCCGAAACGTCACCCAATCCTTCTCTCCAGAGATGCTGTCTGGCCCACTGAGTTACTCCAGCTTTTTGTGTCACACTTGCCCATTATAATGGATTACAAGCTGTAATAGGATTAGGCATCGCGGAGCTCGCAATCTCGGATTGAGATCGAGGTCGGGAAGCTCCAAAGCCGCACGACGTTCAACAAGCCCCGACCCGGGGTAGATCGCCTGGCGCGGGGGAGCTAAGATTTCCCCCCACCCCGATGCAGGAGCTTGATCGCCCCGATGAGGTAGGCCCGATCGCTGGCCACGGGAGTCAAGATCGTCCCGTCAACGGAAGGTTAGAGGCCCCCGACCGCTGGAGAACAAAGAAGGGAGAGATTGAACTGTTTTATCGCCTTCCATCACAGTGAGGAATGTGGAGGAGTCACTGTGGTGGATGTTCATGTCAAAATGTATTAGACAATAGACAATAGGTGCAGGAGTAGGCCATTCAGCCCTTCGAGCCATGTATGTTTTGTGTGTCCTGTTGCTTTTTATTGTTTTGACTGTATGACAAATGAAATTCCTCGTATGTTGCAAAACATACTTGACTAATAAAGTATTATTGTGATTATGATTATGATCACTACACAGGGAGGGACAAGTTTAATGTCTGTGGCACATATTCAACACAAACGACAAAGGGGGAAACTATACCAATACCATTTAATTACATGCTATATTAGTCGAAGCTAATTAAGATTGACTTATTTATTTGTGTACAATTTGCGCTGGTGTTCATAAACAATAACTCCAATGCACAGTCTGCTGCACTGTACAGCTTGTTGAGCAAGCAGTGATAGTGCCTGTAATGCTGTAGAGAATGGAACTAGGGTTGCCAACTATCTCACTCCCAAATAAGGGACAAGGTGGCGCCCCACGTGACCTCACCCAGCCAGCGGCCACGTGCTCCCGCTCCACCAATGGCGGCCGCCCGGGTCGGGAGGCGGGTTGCTATGGCAACCTCCGTCAGGCGGTGCCCGGGCCTCCAGGACTACACTGTCCGGGCCTACAGCGGCCCCCGGGCCGACAGTGTCCGAGCCTACAGCGCTCCGCGGGCCTAATACGGGGCAAAGGACAAACCAATTTAGCCCAATATACAGGATGTCCCGGCTAATACGGGACAGTTGGCAACCCTAGATGTAATGCTAAGGCTCTATAAGGCGCTGGTCAGGCTGCATTTGGAGTACTGTGAGCAGATTTGGGCCCCGCATCTGAGGAAGGATGTGCTGGCTCTGGAGAGGGTCCAGAGGAGGTTTACAACAATGATCCCAGGAATGAGCAGGTTAACCTATGATGAGCGTTTGACGGCACTGGGCCTGTACTCGCTGGAGTTTAGAAGGATGAGGGGGGACCTCATTGAAACTTGCTGAATAATAAAAGGCATGGATAGAGCGGATGTGGAAAGGATGTTTCCTGCTTGTTTCCTGCTGAGGTCATAGCCTCAGAATTAAAGGGAGCTCTCTTATAGAAAGGAGGTGAGGAAGAACTTCTCTAGTCAGAGGGTAGTTAATCTTTGGAGCTCATTGCCACAGAGGGCTGTGGGGGCCAAGTCAGTGGATAATTTTAAGGCAGAGTTGGACCAATTCTTGATCGGAACGGGTGTCAAGGGTTATGGGAAGAAGGCAGGAAAATGGGATTAGGAGGCAGAGATCAGCCATGATTGAATGGCGGTGTAGACACGTTGGGCCGAATGGCCTAATTCTACTCCGATAACTTGTGAGGTACACAGTTTCAGCTAGCTTAACTCCATCAATATTGTGGCACAGTGGTGCAGCCTCACAGCGCCAGAGACCTGGGGTTCGATCCTGACCTCGGGTTTCCGTTTAGTTTATGATCACGTTTAGCTGCTGTATCTCTGGAGTTTATACGTTCTCCGTGTGGATTCTTCCGGCCGCTCCGGTTTTCTCCTATATCCCAAAGACGCGCAGGTGTGTACGTTGAGTTCAGTTGAGATTAGTTTATTGTCACGTGTACCGAGGTACAGTGAAAAGCTTTTGTTGCGTGCTAACCGGTCAGCGGAAAGACAATACATGATTACAATCGAGCCATTCACAGTGTACAGATAGATGATAAGGGGATAATGTTTAGTGCAAGATAGAGCCAGCAAAGTCCGATCAAGGATAATCCGAGGGTCGCCAATGAGATAGATAGTAGTTCAGGACTGCACTCTGGGTGTGGTAGGGATGATTCAGTTGCCTGATAACAGCTGGGAAGAAACCATCCCTGAATCTGGAGGTGTGCGTTTTCACACTTCTGTACCTTTTGCCCGATGGGAGAGGGGAGAAGAGGGAGTGGCCAGGGTGAGACTGGTCCTTGATGATGCTGCTGGCCTTGCCGAGGCAGCGTGAGGTGTAAATGGAGTCAATGGAAGTGAGTGAGGTTGGTCTGTGTGATGGTCTGGGCTACGTCCACAATTCGCTGCAATTTCTTACGGTCTTGGATGGAGCTGCTCCCAAACCAAGCTGTGATGATGCACCCTGATAAAATGCTTTCTTATGGTGCATCTGTAGAAGTTGGTGAGAGTTGTTCGATACATGCCGAACCACCGTGGTCGGAGGGAGGATAAGGGGGGGTTGAGGTGATGGAGTGAGGGGGAGAGGGAGGAGGGGGAGAGGGAGGAGGAGGAGGGGGAGAGGGAGGAGGGGGAGGGAGGAGGGGGGGGGGAGGGAGGTGGGGGAGGGAGGGGGGTAGAGGGGAGAGGGAGGGGGGGAAGGAGAGGGTGCTGCACCAATGCAGGAGATGTTTGGGCCCAACGGGTCCACTTGGTCTAGTTTTGTTTTAAACGTGCACTCAAAGAGATATAGCTCATTTTGTTCGGGAAGGAAGTATTGAACCACATTATTAACTGCAATGGTGACATCTTGGGAGGAGTTTTTAGCCTTGAGATAATAATTTTACAGCCTTTCATTTAACTAGAGTGAGTAATTGTGTTGAGCAATGAGGTTACTGGCAAAGGCCCCAAACAGGAAAATACGTAACTATCAAATTAGTTTTGTGGTTTTAACTATCCACACGTTGCCACTTTCATTTCACTGCACATCTTGTGACAAATAAACTTGACTTGACTTGACTTGGAGATGTAGGTAGGTAGTTAGTGAATATTTAAATGTTTTTGCCTTTGGCTTGGATTTGAGTATAGGAGCAGGGAGGTTCCGCTGCGGTTGTACAGGGCATTGGTGAGACCGCACCTGGAGTATTGCGTACAGTTTTGGTCTCCTAATCTGAGGAAAGACATCCTTGCCATAGAGGGAGTACAGAGAAGGTTCACCAGATTGATTCCTGGGATGGCAGGACTTTCATATGAAGAAAGACTGGATAGACTCGGCTTGTACTCGCTGGAATTTAGAAGATTGAGGGGGGATCTTATAGAAACTTACAAAATTCTTAAGGGGTTGGACAGGCTAGATGCAGGAAGATTGTTCCCGATGTTGGGGAAGTCCAGAACAAGGGGTCACAGTTTAAGGATAAGGGGGAAGTCTTTTAGGACCGAGATGAGAAAGTTTTTTTTCACACAGAGAGTGGTGAATCTGTGGAATTCTCTGCCACAAGAAGGTAGTTGAGGCCAGTTCATTGGCTATGTTTAAAAGGGAGTTAGATGTGGCCCTTGTGGCTAAAGGGATCAGGGGGTATGGAGAGAAGGCAGGTACGGGATACTGAGTTGGATGATCAGCCATGATCATATTGAATGGCGGTGCAGGCTCGAAGGGCCGAATGGCCTACTCCTGCACCTAGTTTCTATGTTTCTACATGACTACTTGCAGGAACAAAGTATGCTGGTTTATATCAAAGACACAAAGTGCTGCATTAACTCAGCAGGTCAGGCAGCATCTCTGGAGAAAATTCTGAAGAAGGGTCCCGACCCGAAATGTCACCCATCCTTTTTCTCCAGAGATGTTGCCTGGCCCTCC
Organism: Rhinoraja longicauda; assembly: GCF_053455715.1. Classification (NCBI taxonomy): domain Eukaryota; kingdom Metazoa; phylum Chordata; class Chondrichthyes; order Rajiformes; family Arhynchobatidae; genus Rhinoraja; species Rhinoraja longicauda. Next base: position 81,994,380 of record NC_135957.1, read on the forward strand.
GGTTTGTGCCGGCAGGCTTAAGTGATAGGAGCAGAATTAGGCCATTCAGCCCATCAAGTCTGCTCCGCCATTCAATCGTGGCTGATCTATCTCTCCCTCCTAACCCCATTCTCCTGCCTTCTCCCCATAAACCCTGACACCCGTACCAATCAAGAATCTATCTACCTCTGCCCTAAAAATATCCACAAACTAGGCGTCCACAGCCTTCTGTGGCAGTGAATTCCACAGATTCACCACCCTCTGACTAAAGAAATTCCTCCTCATCTCCTTCCTAAACAGGCTTGTATACACTTGAATTTAGAAGGATGAGAGGGCATCTTATCGAAACATATAAGATTATTAAGGGGTTGGACACGTTAGAGGCAGGAAACATGTTCCCAATGTTGGGGGAGTCCAGAACCAGGGACCACAGTTTAAGAATAAGGGGTAGGCCATTTAGAACGGAGATGAGGAAAAACTTTTTCAGTCAGAGAGTTGTGAATCTGCGGAATTCTCTGCCTCAGAAGGCAGTGGAGGCCAATTCTCTGAATGCATTCAAGAGAGAGCTAGATAGAGTTCTTAAGAATAGCGGAGTCAGGGGGTATGGGGAGAAGGCAGTAACGGGGTACTGATTGAGAATGATCACCCATGATCACATTGAATGGCAGTGCTGGCTCGAAGGGCCGAACGGCCTCCTCCTGCCTCTATTGTCTATTGAGGCCGGCAACTCCTGTAGAACCCTTCTAAACAAAAATATATAATCCATTACGAACCACTTTGTGAGGCAGGCAGAGAAAGCATGCTTTACATTGGCTAGACCTGCAAACATTTGATTGCAAACGCCCTACACGAAGGATGTACTTTGCAATTTGACATTCCCTCCTGAAGGTAAAAACCCTTGCCAATGGGACCTCCAGTGAAAACAAAGAGAATCTAATTTTTCACTGATGCTATTTTGTAAAGGTTAACCCAGATGGGTGCACAGGACATTTTTGGAATTCCTCTCAAGTCACCTCTGATGAATGGAATCCAGAACAGGCTCCACAAACAAAATTCAAAGCTGCAATCACAAGCCATCTAGGTGTAGCAGGCACCTACAAAAGTCATTGCTTCCGACTTTCTTATTACAAACTAATGTTCTATTTGCTTTTGGCGGAAATCTGGGGCTGAATTGAAGAAGGGTTTCATAGAAACATAGAAACATAGAAAATAGGTGCAGGAAGAGGCCATTCGGCCCTTCGAGCCAGCACCCCCCTTCATTTTGATCATGGCTGATCATCCACAATCAGTAACCTGTGCCCAACTTCTCGTCATATCCCTTGATTCCACTAGCCCCTAGAGCTCTATCTAACTCTCTCTTAAATCCATCCAGTGATTTGGCCTCCACTGCCCTCTGTGGCAGAGAATCCCACAAATTTCCAACTCTCTGGGTGACAAAGTTCCTTCTCACCTCAGTTTTAAATGGCCTCCCCTTTATTCTGAGACTGTGGCCCCTGGTTCTGGACTCGCCCAACATTGGGAACATTTTTCCTGCATCTAGCTTGTCCAGTCCTTTTATAATTATATATGTCTCTATAAGATCCCCTCGCATCCTTCTAAACTCCAGTGAATACAAGCCTAGTCTTTTCAATCTTTCCTCATTTGACAGTCCCGCCATCCCAGGGATTAATCTCGTGAACCTACGCTGCACTGCCTCAATTACAAGGATATCCTTCCTCAAATTAGGAGACCAAAACTGTACACAATACTCCAGATGTGGTCTTACCAGGGCCCTATACAACTGCAGTCTCGTTTAGTTTAGTTTAGTTTAAAGATACATCACCCATCCGTTTTTACTCCAGCACTTTGTGTCTATTACCTTCAGTGGTAAACCAGCATCTGCAGTTCTTTTCTACACTTACAAAATCCAAATCTGGCTGGAAACATATTCGCGGTAAGAACATTGGCAGAAACGGTAACAGAGAAAGCCACCGAAAAAAATAAAAAGCTTGAAAACAAATTTAGATTATTAAGGGGTTGGACACGTTAGAGGCAGGAAACATGTTCCCAATGTTGGGGGAATCTAGAACCAGGGGCCACAGTTTAAGAATAAGGGGTAGGCCATTTGGAACGGAGATGAGGAAAAACCTTTTCAGTCAGAGTGTTGTAAATCTGTGGAATTCACTGCCTCAGAAGGCAGTGGAGGCCAATTCTCTGAATGCATTCAAGAGAGAGTTAGATAGAGCTCTTAAGGATTGTGGAGTCCTGCACCTATGGCCTACTCCTGCACCTATACTCTATTGTCTATTGTCCATTGATATTGCCACAGTTTAAGAATAAGGGGAAGGCCATTTAGAACTGAGATGAGGAAAAACATTTTCAGTCAGAGAGTTGTAAATCTGTGGAATTCTCTGCCTCAGAAGGCAGTGGAGGCCAATTCTCTGAATGCATTCAAGAGAGAGCTAGATAGAGCTCTTAAGGATAGCGGAGTCAGGGGGTATGGGGAGAAGGCAGGAACGGGGTACTGATTGAGAATGATCAGCCATGATCACATTGAATAGTGGTGCTGGCTCGAAGGGCCGAATGGCCTCCTCCTGCACCTATTGTCTATTGTCTATTGACCTGCGTGGGGTTTCTCCGCTTGCTCCGGTTTCTCCCACATTCCAAAGACGCACAGGTTTGTCGGCTAATTGGCATCAGTAAACTTGTAAATTATCCGTAGCGTGTGTAGGATTGTGTTTGTGTACGCGGATCGCTGGTCAGCGTGGACTTGGTGACCGAAGGAAGGGCCTGTTTGCGCGCTGCATCTCTAAACTAAACTCAACTAAAATTTGTTTTCAAGCTTTTAATTTTTTCGGTTGGCTTTCTCCGTTACCGTTTGTACCAATGTTCTCGCGGTCATTTTTCCGGCCAGATTTAGATTTTGTAAGTGTAGGAAAGAACTGCAGATGCTGGTTTATACCGAAGACAGACACAAAGCGCTGGAGTAACTCAGTGGGACAGGCAGCGTCTTTGGAGAAAAAGGATGGGTGATGTTTCGGGTTGGAACACTTCATCAGACTCCATCACTAGGTTTCCTATTGTCATGCATTTTAGATTTGTAAAAAGTTTGAAGGTTTGAATGAACTCTATAGAATTTCAATTAAAAGCATGGTTTCAAAAGCACAAACCTTTACAACTGTCTCATTGTCGGTGTGGCTTGAAAACAGATTATCGCGTGTTTTTTTAAAAACTGTTTTGACATAACTCTAGTGTAGAGATACAGAACGGAAACAGGCCCTTCAATCCACCGAGTCCACGCCGACCATCGATCGCTCGTTCACACTAGTTCCATGCTGTTCCACTTTCACATCCACTCCCCGCGCACTCGGGACAATTTTACAGAGGCCAATGAATCTACAAACCTGCACGGCTTTAGGATGTGGGAGGAAACCGGAGCACCCAGAGAAAACCCACATGGTCACAGGTAGAACGTGCAAACTCCACAGTTTGTGTACACAGTGGCACTGCTGGTAGACCTGCTGCCTCAGAGCGCCAGAGACCCGGTCTGGATGTCTGTGTGGTGTTTGCACATTCTTCTTGTAACTGTGTGGGTTTTCTCCGGGTGCTCCAGTGTCCTCCCATATGCCAAACACGTGTGGGCTTGTAGGTTAATAGGGGATCTTATTGAAACATATAAGATTATTAAGGGGTTGGACACGCTAGAGGCAGGAAACATGTTCCCAATGTTGGGGGAGTCCAGAACCAGGGGCCACAGTTTAAGAATAAGGGGTAGGCCATTTAGAATGGAGATGACGAAAAACTTTTTCAGTCAGAGAGTTGTAAATCTGTGGAATTCTCTGCCTCAGAAGGCAGTGGAGGCCAATTCTCTGAATGCATTCAAGAGAGAGCTAGATAGAGCTCTTAAGGATAGCGGAGTCAGGGGGTATGGGGAGAAGGCAGGAACGGGGTACTGATTAAGAATGATCAGCCATGATCACATTGAATGGTGGTGCTGGCTCGAAGGGCCGAATGGCCTCCTCCTGCACCTATTGTCTATTGCCCTATTTATTTGCTTTAGAGTGTAAGCATGTGCCTTATACTTCCAATTAACAAATGTTTAATACCCTTTAAGGGTCTCGACCCGAAACGTCACCCATTTCCTTCTCTCCTAAGATGCTGCCTGACCCGCTGAGTTACTCCAGCATTTTGTGAAATAAATACCTTCGGTTTGTACCGGCATCTGCAGTTATTTTCTTACATTTCTTATCCTAATCTCTCATCCACTACCTACACACAAGGGACAATTTAGGGAGGGCCAATTAACCCAGTGTTTGGATGCAGTGCACTTGAACAGTGCACTTTGTAGTACAAACTTTGTACAGTGCGCAGATGAATGAAAGATATGCAAAATAATATAAATGTGAGTGAGCCGTGGCAGAATGAATCAGTTGCCGTTGGATACCGGGTACAATTCCAGCCTCTTGAATCAAAGTGCACTGCAAGGTTTGATGTGCGATTTATGGGCACGTGACATGTACACGAGGTGAAAAATGCAAAGAGATCAGAATGTTGTTAAAAAGTTTATCTGGAAGATACTGCCTTCCCTGGCTGGTGATTTATGGGGTGAGAGTTGCCAGACAGCGAAAGCAAAGTATATCAGGGTCGCTAATGTAAAACACAAGCCTATATGCCAAACGTACACAATGGTATGTGAATGGCGCTGGGGGCCCTTCATGGAAGTGGGAGCTGAGACAGCAGGTTGATGGTCAATTGGAGAGGTGGGATGGTTGAATGAACCCAATAACACTCTGCATACCACAGTGACTGATTAAATTGATTTGTCTGTGGCCATTCTGGTAAAGAGGCTCTTTAACCTGCTTGTGAACTCTTCAGAAACACTGCTCTCCCCCTCCCCTAACGGCTTTTCTCTTTTACGGATTTAAGGCCAATTAGAAAAAAAAAGTTTAACCTCCAACTTGTGAGGAAACCTTTGAAGCTTCACCAGCCTAATGGCCAACTTGCTTCGCACAGGCCAGATCTGGTTTTAAAGTGAAATGTTCCGCTGAAAGCAATACTGTTTTAATCTACATTTGTCTACATTTAATCTGCATTTAATCTACACATTTGTACACATGTTTTAAACACTTACACACATTTTCCATGTTTATGCACTTTACACATTTACATGTATTTCACACGTTTTTACACGTTTTACAAATGTTTACACATTTTACAAATTTGTGCAAGTATTTTACACATTTCGCAAATTTATACAAATATTTTACGCATTTTACAAATTTGTACAAATATTTTACGCATTTTCCAAATTTGTACAAATATTTGACACATTTTGCAAATTTGTACAGGTATTCTACACATTTTACAAACATTTACATTTTACAAATGTGTGCAATTATTCCACACATTTTACAAATTAGTAAACATATTTCACACATTTGACAAGTTTTTGCACATTTAAAACATCTTTTACATTTTTCCCATTTTTCCCTACACACATTTTCCATGTTTATGCACTTTACACATTTACATGTATTTCACACGTATTTACACGTTTTACAAATGTTTACACATTTTACAAATTTGTGCAAATATCTTACACATTTTACAAATTTGCAAATTTGTACATGTATGCTACACATTTTACAAATTTGTACAAATATTTTACACATTTTGCAAATTTGTACAAATATTTGACACATTTTACAAATTTGTATGAATATTTGACACATTTTACAAATTTGTACAAATATTTGACACATTTTACAAATTTGTGCAAATATCTTACACATTTTGCAAATTTGTACAAGTGTTTTACACATTTTGCAAATTTATACAAATATTTTACGCATTTTCCAAATGTGTACAAATATTTTACGCATTTTGCAAATTTGTACAGGTATTCTACACATTTTACAAATGTGTGCAATTATTCCACACATTTTACAAATTAGTAAACATATTTCACACATTTCACAAGTTTTTGCACATTTAAAACATCTTTTACATTTTTCCCATTTTTCCCTACACACATTTTCCGCATTTATGCACTTTACACATTTACATGTATTTCACATGTTTTTACACGTTTTACAAATGTTTACACATTTTACAAATTTGTACAAATATCTTACACATTTTGCAAATTTGTGCAATTATTCTACACATTTTACAAATGTGTGCAACTATTCTACACATTTTACAAATTTGTACAAATATTCTACGCATTTTACAAATGTGTACAAATATTTTACGCATTTTGCAAATTTGTACAGGTATTCTACACATTTTACAAATGTGTGCAATTATTCCACACATTTTACAAATTAGTAAACATATTTCACACATTTTACAAGTTTTTGCACATTTAAAACATCTTTTACATTTTTCCCATTTTTCCTCTACACACATTTTCCACATTTATGTACTTTACACATTTACATGTATTTCACACGTTTTACACGTTTTACAAATGTTTACACATTTTACAAATTTGTGCAAATATCTTACACATTTTGCAAATTTATACAAATATTTGAGACATTTTGCAAATTTGTACAAATATTTGACACATTTTACAAATTTGTGCAATTATTCCACACATTTTACAAATTAGTAAACATATTTCACACATTTGACAAGTTTTTGCACATTTAAAACATCTTTTACATTTTTCCCATTTTTCCACCTATTTTAATTTACCTTTGTGCGTTTCACACATGGGGTAATAGGTGTTGGAGCACACTGCAGTTCCTTGTGTCTATATTTTAATCTACTGTTGTTTAATTCCCAAACAATTCCTATCCAAACAAAGGTGATAAAATTAAGAGAGCACAGAACCTTTTTCCCAGTGTGAAACTGTCAAGTAATAGAAGACGTAGTTTTAAGGTGCGAGGGGCAAGTTTAATGGAGATGTGCAGAACAAGTTTACTACGCAGAGGGTGGTGGGTGCCTGGAACACGCTACCAGGGGTAGTGGTGGAGGCAGATATGATAGAGGCATTTGAGAGGCTTTTCGATAGGCACATGGACACACAGGGAATGGATGGATACGGATCTTGTGCAGGTAGAGGAGATTAGTTTAGCTTGGCACCTTGATCGACTCAGACATTGAGAACTGAAAGGCCTGTTACTGTGTGGTACATTTCTATATGTAGGAAGCTGGTTCACACCGAAGATAGACACAAAAAGCTGGAGTAACTCATCGGGTCAGACAGCAGCATCTCTGGAGAAAAGGAATAGGCGATGTTTTTGGGTCCAGCCCCATCTTCACAATGAGAGTTCACACTGGGGAAAGGGAAATGAGAGATATAGACGATGACATAGAGAGATATAGAACAAACTAGACCAAGTGGACTCGTTAGGCCCAAACTTCCCTTCCTTCCCCCTCCCCTCCCCCCCCTCGCTCCTCCCCTCCCCTCCCCCCTTCCCCTCCCCCCCCACTCCACCACCAATTTATTTACCGTCAGGACATTTGACAGGTGGATTGGAGGCGACAGTTTGACGGTCAGGTAAGCGTGGGAATTTCGCGATGTTTATGGCCATCAGCGATTACTTTTAAAGTGGGCTCCCAACCCAGATATGCAACCCAGAAACCAGATATGCATCTCCCGTAGATTTTCATAGAATGCCCACACTCCGCACAAATATCCATTTAACCACGTTTAAAATTAAATTTCTTAATACTGCTATTAGTAAACTGGAAGTCAATCCAGTTTATGCCTTGTTACCGTGAAGCTTGGTTTTCAAGTAACCCGGGCAATATGTTATATTTCAAAACTCTCAAGTAATTACAGATTTGTCAGTGATTTCAGTGAAAATTAGGACGCCGGAAAAGCATTGATAAGCGTGGGAATTTCGCGATGTTTCCGAAGACGGTGTAATCTCTTAGGAAGGTGCTAGTTTCACAAAAAAAGTAACTTGTATCGACCTGACTCGGCATTGTCGTGGTCATTGTCGAAGGGTAAAAGAAAATTTTGGCGATCTGCTACGACTTTGACAGTCGCCGGGAGTCGCCTAAAAAATCGCCTAAGTGGGACAGGCCCTTAAGAATATCCTTGTTCCGCTGTTGATACAAATGACAATTAATTAATCTTGATTCTTGGACAAGTAAGGTGATAAAATGCGAAAGAGTGGTACTTTCTACTGAACGAAGACAGTTTGTTTATACCAACTGAAATCCTAAATTAAGTTCATAAGTCTTTAAGGTGAGGGGGGGAAAGATTTAATAGGAACATGAGGGGTAACTTTTTCACACAAAGGGTGGTCGGTGGGGGTATGGAACGAGCTGCCAGAGGAGGAAGTTGAGGCTGGGACTATCACAGCGTTTAAGAAACGTTTAGACATATTTGGGCCAAACGCAGGTAGGTGGTACCAGTGTAGATGGGACATGTTGATCGATGTAGGGCCAAACACAGGTAGGTGGTACCAGTGTAGATGGGGCATGTTGATCAATGTAGGGCCAAACGCAGGTAGGTGGTACCAGTGTAGATGGGGCATGTTGATCAATGTAGGCATGTTGTGCCGAGGGGGCTGTTTCCACACTGCAGCAATCTATGACTCTTTCAGCCATAAGAGCAGAATTAGACCATTCGGCCCATCAAGTCTACTCCACCATTCAATCATGGCTGATCTACCTTTTCCTCTCAACCCCATTCTCCTGCCTTCTCCCCATAACCCCCAACACCACAAATTTACAATTTGACGTGGAGACCAGAGGGAGGAGCTCCGACGTGGAGACCGGGGGGGGAAGTCCGACGTGGGGACCGGGGAGGTGGGGGCTCCGACGTGGAGACCATGGGGGAGCTCCAATGTGACCACGGGGGGGAGCTCCGACGTGGAGACCAGGGGGAGCTCCAATGTGACCACGGGGGGGAGCTCCGACGTGGAGACCACGGGAGGGGGGGGTTGAGCTCCAACGTGGAGACCAGGGAGGGGAGCTCCGATGTTGAGACCAGGGTGGAGAGCTCTGATGTGGAGACCACAGGGAGGAACTCCAGCGTGGGGACCATGTCGCGCAGTGGGCTTAAGGAATTATTCATATAAGTGTGAGTAAGTGTGGAGACCGGGGGGGGGGGGGGAGGGGACTTTGACGTGGAGACCAGGGAGTTGTACCGACGTGGAGACCGGGGGGGGGGTACTCCGACGTGGAGACCAGGGGGGAGCTTCGACATGGGGACCTGGGGGGGGGCTCCAACTTGGAGACCTGGGGGGGGGGGGGGGAGCTCCAATGTGACCACGGGGGGCGCTCTGATGTGGAGGCCAGGGGGGGGGGAGCTCCGACGTGGGGACCAGGGGGGGGGGGAGCTCCGATGTGGAGACCACAGGAGGAGCTCCAGCGTGGAGACCGTGTCGCGCAGTGGGCTTAAGGAATTGTTCATGTAAGTGTGAGTTTGCATGTGAGCAAACTGAACTAAATACGGAGTTTGTGCCCTGCGAGTGAGGCTTCCACTGTGGATTGAAGTGTAGCTGATGGTCCCATTACGCTCAGTCTGCCACGGTTTTGCTGTTGCTCAGTCCACACTTCATCAGGCCCTGTCGAACAGAGTGAGTTCAGCGGCAGATGGATGATGGTGAAATGTCATCGTGCATTCCAAAGAAGTTTCTTTTGAGAGTTTTTTCGTTGCACCTTAAAAAAAAAAACCCGCAGCAAATGTGTATGAAAGAGAGATCACAGCCCCGCCGATCTAAATGGCGCTTCCTCCGAAACCAAGCAGCAGAACTGATAAATTCCATTATTTTTGCCTCAATTCCAAAGAAAGGTCCCCTGCCCTAAAAATGTGAGAAGGAACGGGTTTGAAGATTAGATGTGAGGCCGCATTTAGAATGTTGTGTTCAGTTCTGGACACCATGTTACAGGAAAGATGTTGTCAAGCTGGAGAGGGCACAGAGAAGATTTACGAACATGTTGCCACGACTAGAGGGTGTGAGCTACAGGGAGAGGTTGAGCAGGCTGGGTCTCTATTCCTTGAAGCGCAGGAGGATGAGGGGTGATCTCACAGAGGTGTACAAAATCACGAGAGGAATAGATCGCACAGAGACTCTTGCCCAGAGTAGGGGAATCGAGGACCAGAGTTTATAGTTTTTTCGTTTTTAGAGATACAGCGCGGAAACAGGCCCTTTCGACCCACCGGGTCCGCGCCGACCAGCGATCCCCACACATTAACACTATCCTTTACCCACGAGGGACAGTTTTTACATTTACCAAGCCAATTAACCTACAAACCTGCACGTCTTTGGAGCGCGGGAGGAAACCGAAGATCTCGGAGGAAACCCACGCAGGTCACGGGGAGAACGTACAAACTCCGTACAGACGGCACCCGAGGTCGGGATCGAACCTGGGACTCCGGCGCTGCATTCGCCGTGAGGCAGCAACTCTGCCGCTGCGCCACCGTGACTGCCCTAGTGGACACAGGTTCAAGGTGAAGAGAAAAAGATTTACTAGGAACCTGAGCGGGAACATTAGCTTTCACATTGGCCCGTTCACCTTTACTGACTGAGTGACAGAAAGATCGTATTGTTTACTCAATACCCTGCTGTACTGGAGTGGTGTTTTTTCTTCAAAAATGATCCAAATCAAAATATGTGGTAAAAACATCTGAGGGTAGAAATCCCAATTGTCCCATTCCGGATAAGAGCACCACACATTCGCAGTGAATACCTGTGTGCATTGATGGAATGTCTCATTTAAAGTAAGTTAATTAATGCCAGGAGCAAAGAGGTCCTTCTACAGTTGTACCGGGGCCTGGTGAGACCGCACCTGGAGTACTGTGTGCAGTTTTGGTCTCCAAATTTGAGGAAGGATATTCTTGCTATGGAGGGCGTGCAGCATAGGTTCACTAGGTTAATTCCCGGAATGGCGGGACTGTCGTATGTTGAAAGGCTGGAGCAATTAGGCCTGTATACACTGGAATTTAGAAGGATGAGGGGGGATCTTATTGAAACATATAAGATAATTAGGGGATTGGACACATTAGAGGCAGGAAACATGTTCCCAATGTTGGGGGAGTCCAGAACAAGGGGCCACAGTTTAAGAATAAGGGGTAGGCCATTTAGAACGGAGATGAGGAAGAACTTTTTCAGTCAGAGAGTGGTGAAGGTGTGGAATTCTCTGCCTCAGAAGGCAGTGGAGGCCAGTTCGTTGGAGAGAGCTGGATAGAGCTCTTAAGGATAGCGGAGTGAGAGGGTATGGGGAGAAGGCAGGAACGGGGTACTGATTGAGAGTGATCAGCCATGATCGCATTGAATGGTGGTGCTGGCTCGAAGGGCTGAATGGCCTACACCTGCACCTATTGTCTATTGTCTATTGTCTATTGTTTATGGTTGATACAGGCAAGAGCGTAGTGCAGCCAGATTCAGTTTAGTTTTAGATTAGTTTATTTTAGTTTAGTTTTGTTTAGAGATACAGTGCACAAACAGGCCCTTCGGCCCACCGGGCCAGCATCTCACACTAGCACTAACCCACACACAATGGGGACAATTTACAATTTTTCCCAAGCCAGTTTAACCTACAAACCTGGCTTGGGAAAAATTGTAAATTGTCCCTCGAGTGCGGGAGGAAACCGGAGCACCCGGAGAAAACCCAAGCAGGTCACGGGGAGAACGTACAAACTCCGTACAGACAGCACCTGTAGTCAGGATTGAACCTGGGTCTCCGGCGCTGTAAGGCAGCAACTCTACCGCTGCGCCACCGTGCCACCCGAAAACTTAGTTTTGGTTCAGAAATACAGCGTGGGAACATGCCCTTTCGCCCAACGAGTCCACGCCGACCAGCAATCACCCGTACACTAGTTCTATCCTACACTCAGTAACGTTACTCACACTATTCCCTTCAACATGGATTTGTACACTGTTGTTCGCTCGATTGTAATCATGGATTGCCTTCACGCCGACTGGTTAGCACGCGACAACAGCTTTTCACTGCACCTCGGTTCACGTGACAATAGACAATAGACAACAGACTATAGGTGCAGGAGGAGGCCATTCGGCCCTTCGAGCCAGCACCGCCATTCAATGTGATCATGACTGATCATTCTCAATCCAGTACCCCGTTCGTGCCTTCTCCCCATACCCCTGACTCCGCTATCCTTAAGAGCTCTATCTAGCTCTCTCTTGAATGCATTCAGAGAATTGGCCTCCACTGCCTTCTGAGGCAGGGAATTCCACAGATTCACAACTCTCTGACTGAAAACGTTTTTCCTCATCTCCGTTCTAAATGGCCTACCCCTTATTCTTAAACTGTGGCCCCTGGTTCTGGACTCCCCCAACATTGGGAACATGTTTCCTGCCTCTAACGTGTCCAACCCCTTAATAATCTTATATGTTTCCATAAGATCTCCTCTCATCCTTCTAAATTCCAGTGTATACAAGCCTAGTCGCTCCAGTCTTTCAACATACGACAGTCCCGCCATTCCGGGAATTAACCTAGTAAACCTACGCTGCACGCCCTCAATAGGAAGAATGTCCTTCCTCAAATTTGGAGACCAAAACTGCACACAGTACTCCAGGTGCGGTCTCACTAGGGCCCGGTACAACTGCAGAAGGACCTCTTTGCTCCTATCCTCAACTCCTCTTGTTATGAAGGCCAACATTCCATTGGCTTTCTTCACTGCCTGAGCACATCAGCTTGCCGCGCTGTGTTGACAACTGACCCACCCAGCTGTCCGAAGCGGCCTGATGTACTGCAGAGCCCCTGTTATCAGTGCTGGATATCGACCTTGCACTCTCTCCCCCACCGCCCCCGCTAACAACGCAAGAGAGAGGCTGTATCCGAAAAACAGCCGCAAGGCAAGAAAACAAAGGCGGTGGGATAGTTTAGAAGGATGAGAGGGGATCTTATACAATACAATACAATACAATACAATACAATACAATATATCTTTATTGTCATTGTACCCAGGGGTACAACGAGATTGGGAATGCGCCTCCCATACGATGCAATAATTTAAGTAATTAACAGCAACCCAACGATACGAAACAATTGTAACAGTTTTTAGACAGGGGAAAGTGCAAGTTGATCTATGCGTTGTGGCCATCCGGCTCAGCAGGACCAGTTCATAGCAGCTATGGCCCTGGGGATGAAACTGTTCCTGAGTCTGGAGGTGCGGGCGTAGAAGGCCTTGTATCGTCTGCCCGATGGAAGGAGTTCGAACAGACTGTTGCAGGGGTGTGAAGAGTCTTTGTGGATACTGGTGGCTTTTTATAGAGACGTATAAAATTTTGCTAGATGCAGGAAAAGTGTTCCCAATGTTGGGGGGAGTCCAGAACCAGGGGCCACACAGTCTAAGAATAAAGAGGGAGACCATTTAAAACTGAGGTGAGAAGAAACTTATTCACACAGAGAGTTGTGAATTTGTGGACTTCTCTGCCACAGAGGGCAGTGGAGGCCAATTCACTGGATGGATTTAAAAGAGAGTCAGATAGAGCTCTAGAGGCCAGTGGAATTAAGGGATATGGGGGGAAGGCAGGCACGGATTGCTGATTGTGGATCATCAGCTATGATCACAAGGAGCAAAGAGGTCCTTCTGCATTTGTACAGGGCCCTAGTGAGACCGCACCAGGAGTACTGGGTGCAGTTTTGGTCTCCAAATTTGAGGAAGGACATTCTTGCTATTGAGGACGTGCAGCGTAGGTTTACTAGGTTAATTCCCGGAATGATGGGACTGTCGTATGTTGAAAGACTGGAGCGACTAAGCTTGTATACACTGGAAATTAGAAGGATGAGAGGGGATCTTATTGAAACATGTAAGATTATGAAGGGATTGGACACGTTAGAGGCAGGAAACATGTTCCCAATGTTGGGGGAGTCCAGAACCAGGGGCCACAATTTAAGAATAAGGGGTAGGCCATTTAGAACGGAGATGAGGAAAAACGTTTTCAGTCAGAGAGTTGTAAATCTGTGGAATTCTCTGCCTCAGAAGGCAGTGGAGGCCAATTCTCTGAATGCATTCAAGAGTGAGCTAGATAGAGCTCTTAAGGATAGCGGAGTCAGGGGGTATGGGGAGAAGGCAGGAACGGGGTACTAATTGTGAATGATCGGCCATGATCACAATGAATGGCGGTGCTGGCTCGAAGGGCCGAATGGCCTACTCCTGCACCTACTTTCTATTGTGTATTGTCTATTGAATGGTGGTGCAGGCTTGAAGGCCAAATGTTCTCCTCCTGCACCTATTTTCTATGTTTCTATTTTGAACGGACTGGGTGAGATCGGCAAGTGGAGCAAATTCAAGGAATGTAGCATGGCTGCCGATCGATATTCACTTTCAACTTTCTTCTCGCCTGGGCAGCTTGCAGCCCAGTGGTATGAACATCGACTTCTTTGCATCCGCTGCTCTAGATGTCAACTTATTTACATCGGCGAAACCAAGCGCAGGCTCGGCAATCGCTTCGCTCAACACCTGCGCTCGGTCCGCGTTGGCCAAACTGATCTCCCGGTGGCCGAGCACTTCAACTCCCCCTCCCACTCCCAGTCTGACCTTTCTGTCATGGGCCTCCTCCAGTGCCATAGTGAGGCCCACCGGAAATTGGAGGAACAGCGCCTCATTTTTCGCCTGGGCAGCTTGCAGCCCAGCGGTATGAACATCGACTTCCCCAACTTTAGATAGTTCCTCTGTCCCTCTCTTCCCCTCCCCCTTCCCAGATCTCCCTCTATCTTCCTGTCTCCACCTATATCCTTCCTTTGTCCCGCCCCCCTGACATCAGTCTGAAGAAGTGTCTCGACCCAAAACGTCACCCATTCCTTCTTTCCTGAGATGCTGCCTGACCCGCTGAGTTACTCCAGCATTTTGTGAATAAATACCTTCAACTTTCAAAGATACAGCATGGGTACAGGTTCTTCGGTCCACCGAGTCCGTGCCGAACAGTGGTCACCGTTCACTTGCACTATCCTACACACTAGGGACCATTTACAATTTTTGCTGAAGCCAATTAACCTACAAACCTGTACATCTTTTTGATCCGGCTTTACTCTCTTTATCTTGCACTAAACGTTATGCACGTTATTCCCTTTCATAAGTATCTGTACACTGTGGACAGCTCCATTGTAATCATGTATTGTCTTTCCGCTGACTGGTTAGCACGCAACCAAAAGCTTTTCACTGTACCTCGGTACACGTGACAATGAACAAAACACAGACTCAAACTCAAACACACATTCGCCAGAGGTCCGAGTTCAACCCTGACTACGGGTGCTGTCTGTACGGAGTTCGTACGTTCTCCCCTTGATCGTGTGGGTTTTTTCCGGGTGCTCCGGTTTCCTCCCACACTATAAAGACAAGCAGGTTTGTAGGTTAGTTGCCGTCTGTAAAAATTTGTAAATTGTCCCTAGTGTGTTTAGGATAGTGCTGGTGTTTGGGGTGATTGTGGTCGGCACAGACTCGGTGGGGCCGAAGGGCTTGTTTCCATGATGCATCTTGAAACTAAACTCAACGTTTACACATATTCTGCTTTGATCTGTCGTTTTCACACCTTACTAGGGTTGCCAACTGTCCAGTATTAGCCGGGACATCCCGTGATTTGGGCCAAATTAGTTTGTCCCTTACGGGACCGCCCTTGTCCCGTATTAGTAGGGTTGCCAACTTCCTCACTCCCAAATGAGGGTAAAAGGGTGACATTACCGCCCCGCCCCACGCCCCACGTGACCTTACCCAGCCAGCGGCCACGTGCTCCCGCTCCGCCAATGGAGGCCGCCCGGCCCGGGGCGGCCACCATTGGTGGAGCGGGAGCACGTGGCCGCTGGCTGGGTGAGGTCACGTGGGGAGCGGGGCGGTGACGACACCTTGTCCCGTATTTGGGAGTGAGGAAGTTGGCAACCCTACTCCTTACTCCTCCATATCCCTAGACCCCCATTTCCCACACTCTCAATTTGAAGAAGGGTCTCGACCCGAAACGTTACCTGTTCTTTATCTCCAGACACGCTGCCTGGGCCACTGAGTTACTCCAGCATTTCAATAGACAATAGACAATAGGTGTAGGAGGAGGCCATTCGGCCCTTCTAATTTCATGTCTATCTTCAGTGTAAACCAACATCTGCAGTTCCTTCCTACACACACTAAACACCCCGTACCAACTAGCACTATCCTACACACGTGGGGCAAATTACAATTTTTAGCAAAGCCAATTAACCTACAAACCTCCACGACTTTGGAGTGTGGGAGGAAACCGGAGCACCCGGAGAAAACCCACGCGGTCACGGGGAGAACGTACAAACTCCGTACTGACAGCACCGGTAGTCAGGATTGAACCAGGGTCTCTGGCGCTGGGAAGCAGCGACTCTACCGCTGCGCCACCCTAGCAAAGATAGCAAAGAAAGAGAGATACGCGGTGGTATACTAGGTAGAGGCAGGTGCAAGGGCCAAGGCGTCGAGATTAAAGACAGGTGCAGCGGCAGAATCGGGATCAGTTCAGAAAATTGGTCCGTTCTATTGTTCCCTAGTGCAAGTAATCCTAGGGATCAACTGAAACTCACTGTGGCTGAACAACAGGAGCGATGTGGACAAGGGTGCCCAATAATCATCTTTATACTTCACATGTGGGCGTAGCGGTAGAGTTGCTGCCTTATGGCGCCAGAGACCCGGGTTCGATCCTGACCACGGGTGCTGTCTGTGCAGAGTTTTTGTTTACGTTCTCCCCGTGACCTGCGTGAGTTTTCTCTGGGAGCTCCGGTTTCCTCCCACACTCCAAAGACGTACACGATTGTTGGCTAAATGGCTGGGTATAACTGTAAATTGACTGTTGAAAAAAGTCACCCCTCAGATCCCCATTAAATCTTTGCCCCTTCACCTTAAACCTACGACCCCTGGTTCTCGATTCCCAGACTCTGGACAAGAGACTCCTGTGCAGAGTCTGGGAATCGAGTACCAGAGACTCTTGTGCGTCCACCTAATCTACTTCTCTCTTGATTTTATGCACCTCTATAAGATTGCCCTTCATCCTCCTGCGCTCCCAAGAATAGTCCCAGCCTGCTCAACCTCTCCCTATAGCTCAGGCCCTCGAGTCCTGGGAACATCCTTGTAAATCTTCCCTGTACTCTTTCGAACTTGACTACATTTCCTATAACATGCTGCCCAGAACAGAACACAATACTCTCAGTGCGGCCTCAACAATGCATATATACCTAGGTTAGGGTTGCCAACTGTCCCGTATTAGCCGGGACATCCCGTATTTTGGGCTAAATTGGTTTGTCCTAGTCCTGTATTAGGCCCAGGGGGCACTGTAGGCCCGGACACTGTAGGCCCGGACATTGTAGGCCCGAGGACCGCTGTAGGCCCGGACAGTGTAGGCTAACGGAGTGTGTTCGGGGAGCGGGGCCGAGTGTATTCGCCTAACGGAGGTTGCATAGCAACCCGCCTCCCGGCCCGGGCGGCCGCCTTTGGTGGAGAAGGAGCACGTGGCCGCTGGCTGGGTGAGGTCACGTGGGGCGCGGGGCGGTGATATCAACTTGTCCCTTATTTGGGAGTGAGAAAGTTGGCAACCCAAACCTGGGTATATTAAAAAAATTCAAAGTACAGCTTGTGGGATAACTTGGAGCTAGTATATTGGTCAGCACTGAAGCATTTATTTGAAGGGGGGCAGTCCTGATCCGAAAAGATTTAATAGGAATCTGAGGGGTAATTTTTTCACACAAAGGGTGGTGGGTGTATGGAATGAGCTGCCAGAGGAGATAGTTGAGGCTGGGACTTTCCAACTTTTAAGAAACAGTTAGACAGGTACATGGTTTGGAGGGATATGGACCAAACACAGGCAGGTGGGACTAGTGTAGCTGGGACATGTTAGCCAGTGTGGGAAAGTTGGTCCAAGGGCCTGTTTACGTGCTGTATCACTCTATCACTCTGTGACTCCATCACCTATCCACGTGTAGGAAAAGAAACTGCAGATGCTGGTTTAAATCGAAGGTAGACACAAAATGCTGGAGTAACTCAGCGGGACAGGCAGCATCTCTGGAGAGAAACCTTTTCACCCAGACAGTTGTGAATTTTGTGGAATTCCCTGCCACAGAAGGCAGTGGAGGCAAATTCACTGGATGAATTTAAAAGAGTGTTAGATAGAGCTCTGGGGGCTAGTGGAATCAAGGGATATGGGGAGAAGGCAGGCACGGGTTACTGATTGTGGATGATCAGCCATGATCACAATTAGTATAAGAAAATAACTGCAGATGCTGGTACAAATCGAAGGTATTTATTCACAAAATGCTGGAGTAACTCAGCAGGTCAGGCAGCATCTCGGGAGAGAAGGAATGGGAGACGTTTCGGGTCGAGACCCTTCTTCAGACTGATGTAGGGTCTCGACCCGAAACGTCACCCATTCCTTCTCTCCCGAGATACTGCTTGACCTGCTGAGTTACTCCAGCATTCTGTGAATAAATAGCCATGATCACAATGAATGGCGGTGCTGACTCAAAGGGCCAAATGGCCTCCTCCGGCACCTATTTTCTATGTTTCTATGTAAGGAATGGGTGACGTTTCGGGTCGAGACCCTTCTTCAGACGAAGAAGGGTCTCGACCCGAAACGTCACCCATTCCTTCTATCCAGAGATGCTGCCTGACCCGTTGAATTACCCCAGCAATATGCATCTACCATCACCTATCTGTGTTCTCCAGAGATGCTTCCTGACCCGCTGAGTTACTCCAGCACTTTTAAATTCCAAGCAGTTTTACGCTACACTCATTGTTATGTTCGGCACTTCCGTGTTTGACTTTACACGTGGGGAAATCCCATACTTGCAGTTTACACTTGCCAAAATATTGCATAATATTTAAACAGGGAAATACCGACTGTTGAATGTAAGCCAGCATAATCTCGGACTGGTTGTTTAACATGAAAACTTGCTCAGCAGCTCTACCTGCTGGCCACAGCCTGCCATAACATAGGATGCACAGACACAAAGTACTGGGGTAACTCAGGCATCGGGTTCGCCAACCGTCCCGCATTAGCCGGGACATCCCCTTATTTTGGGCTAAATTGGTTTGCCCCGGTAGGGGACCGCCCTTGTCCCGTATTAGTAGGGTCGCCAACTTCCTCACTCCCAAATTCGGGACGAAGGGTGACGTCACCGCGCCCCACGTCACCTCACCCAGCCTGCGGCCACGTGCTCCCGCTCCACCAATGGCGGCCGGGATTGGTCACATGGGGCGTGCGGCTGTGACGTCACCCTTTGCCCCTTACTTGGGAGTGAGGAAGTTGGCAACCCTACTCAGGCAGCATCTCTGGAGAACATGGATAGGTGACGTATCTTAGAAAATAAACAATAGACAATAGGTGCAGGAGGAGGCCATTCGGCCCTTCGATCCAGCCCCGCCATTCATTGTGATCATGGCTGATCATCCACAATCAGTAACCTGTGCCTGCCTTCTCCCCATATCCCTTGATTCCGCTAGCCCCTAGAGCTCTATCTCATTCTCTTTTAAATGCAACCAATGAATTGGCCTCCACTGCCTTCTGTGGCAGAGAATTCCACAAATTCACAACTCTCTGGGTGAGAAAGTTTTTTCTCACCTCAGTTTTAAATGGCCTCTCCTTTATTCTTAGACTGTGTGGCCCCTAGTTCTGGACTCCCCCAACATTGGGAACATTTTTCCTGCATCTAGCTTGTCCAGTCCTTTTATATTTTTATACGTTTCTACAAGATCCCCTCTCATCCTTCTAAACTCCAGTGAATACAGGCCCAGTCTTTCCAATCTTTCCTCATATGACAGTCCCGCCATCCCGGTGATTAACCTGGTGAACCTACGCTGCACTGCCTCAATGGCAAGGACGTCTTTCCTCAAATTGGGAGACCAAACCTGCACACAATTATACCTATATTGCCCTCTTGTGGTAACTTCTACATTTTGTCCGACGATGAATCTGAATTTCATTCTACAATAAACATCCCACCTGTCTTCTGTTTCCTGATTGTAAAAAAACAATTGTACAACTCTGTTTTACTTTTGGCACTTTTCCAGATTTCACAGAATTCGGTGATAGTTTTAGTTTCAGTTTAGATTTTAGACTTCAGAGATACAGCGCGTAAACAGGCCCTTCGGCCCACTGAATCCGCGCCGCCCAGCGACCCCCTGTACACAAGCACACTAGCAACAATATTACAAGAAGCCAATTTACCTACAAACCTGCACGTCTTTGGAGTGTGGAAGGAAACCGGAGCACCCTGGGGCAAACCCACGTGGCCACAGGGAGAACGTACAAACTTCACACGGATAACACCCATGATGAAGATCGAACCCGGGTCTCTGGCGCTGTGAGGCAGCAGTTCTGCCGCTGCGCCGACGTGCCGGCCCGACATGAAGGTTTTTAGGGTTAATTGGCTTCAGTAAACATTGCAAATTGTCCCCAGTGTGTAGGATAGTGCTAGTGTAAGGCTGATCGCTGGTCAGCACGGACTCGCTGGGCCAAGGGGCCAGTTTCCGCGTTGTATCTCTACAGTCTAAAGTCTGAAGTTTATTTCTGTCACATGTACCGAAAGAAAGTTAAAATCTTTTGTTTGCTTGTTCTCCAACCAAGTTAGATAATATACAAATATAGTATCAAGAGAGAGCTAGATAGAGCTCTTAAGGATAGCGGAGTCAGTGGGTATGGGGAGAAGGCAGGAACGGGGTACTGATTGAGAATGATCAGCCATGACCACATTGAATGGCGGTGCTGGCTCGAAGGGCCGAAGGGCCCAATGGCCTCCTCCTGCACCTATTGTCTATTGTCTATTGGGAACATTTTTCCTGCATCGAGCATGTCCAGTCTATGTGCAAGTATCATTGTACTAGTTGAGGCATCCCTGGAGAAAATGAACAGGTGGCGTTTCGGGTCGAGTTCCCTTCTTCAGACTGAGAGTCAGGGGAGAGGGAACCTAGAGGTATGATGGGGTTCAGAGCATATCGGAGCTGGAACCAATGACAATACAATACAATACAATATATCTTTATTGTCATTGTACAGGGATACAACGAGATTGGGAATGCGCCTCCCATACGATGCAATAAATTAATTAATTTAGTCAGTATTCATTTAAACAACCCAATGAAACAAATTGGAACAGTTTTAAAACAGAATAAAGTGCAAGTAGATCTGTGCCGGTTCGCTGTGCAATGTGACCATCCGGCTCAGCAGGACCGGTTCATAGCAGCTATGGCCCTGGGGATGAAGCTGTTCCTGAGTCTGGAGGTGCAGGCTTAGATGGTTTTGTATCGTCTGCCTGATGGTAGAAGTTCGAACAGACTGTTGCAGGGGTGTGAAGAGTCTTTGTGGATGCTGGTGGCTTTTCTGAGGCATCGTGTGTTGTAGATGCCCTCCAAGGCTGGTAGCTGTGTTCGGATGGTCCTCTGAGCTCTATGGACTACCCGCTGAAGAGATTTCCTCTCTGCCTCCGTGCAGCTGAGATACCACACAGGGATGCCATTCGTTAGGACGCTCTCTATGGTGCAGCGGTAGAATGTCGTCAGCAGCTGTTGGGGTAGACCAGACTTCTTCAGTGTTCTTAGGTAGAACAGTCGTTGCTGTGCCCTCTTGACCAGCGCAGCGGTGTTATTGGACCATATGAGGTCCTCCGAAATGTGAGTGCCCAGAAACTTGAAGCTGGACACTCTCTCCACACTGTTGATAAAGATCGGGGCGTATTCCTCTTTGTGTGACCTACGGAAGTTGATGATCAGCTCCTTGGTCTTGGTGGTATTTAGGGACAGGTTGTTATAGGTTATATTGTGGGCTCCACCAAGGATAGGTGGAGCCCACAATGGTCCATTGCTGGCTGTGGAAGAGGTGATAACAGAGGGATATATGGATGCGAACAGTGGAACTGGCAGGACGACCTGGTTGGGGAGGGGCAGAGAGAGAGGCAATGCAATGAGAACTTGATATGAGTGGAATCAATATTCATACAGCCGTGTTGTAAGCTGCCCAAGTGAAATATGAGCTGCTGTTTCTCCAATTTGCATGTGGGCCTCACTCTGACAATGGAGGAGGCCTAGGACTGAAAGGAATGGGAGGGGGAGTTGAAGTGTTTGGCAACTGACCAACTATGTGCCATTATATACATCCAAGTCATAGAGTGATAGAGTCATACAGTGTGGAAACAGGCCCTTTGGCCAAATCCGTCCACACCCGCCAACAATGTCCCAGCTACCCTAGTCCCACTTGCCTGCGCTTGGTCCATAACCCTCCAAATCTGCCCTATCCATGTACCTGTCCAACTGTTTCTTAAACGATGGGATAGTCCCAGCCTCAACTACCTCCTCTGGCTGCTTGTTCCATACACCCACCACCCTCTTTGTGAAAAAGTTACCCCTCGGATTCCTATTAAATCTTTTCCCCTTCACCTTGAACCTATGTGCTCTGGTCCTCGATTCCCCTACTCTGGGTAAAAGACTCTGTGCATCTACCCGATCTGTTCCTCTCATGATTTTGCATATAAGATCTCCCCGCATCCTCCTGCGCTCCATGGAATAGAGTCCTAGCCTACTCAACCTCTCCCGATAGCTCACATTCCCTAGTCCTGGCAACATCCTCGTAAATCTTTTCTGAACCCTTTCAAGCTTGACAATATCTTTCCAAGAACATGGTGCCCAGAACTGAACACAATATTCTAAATGCGGTCTCACCAACGTCTTATACAATCTAAAGTCTGTATTTAGATCTAGAGAAATAGATCAGGTAAAGGTAGAGTCTCTTGCCCAGAGTAGGGGAATTGAGAACCAATCTGCATAGTTTGAAGGTGAGGGAGGAAAAATTGGGACCGTTCTCCAGACTGAGAGGTGACGTTTTGGCATGGACTATCCCAACATTTAAGGAACATTTAGACAGGTACATGGATCAGACTGGTTTGGAGGTATATGGGCCAAACGCAAGGCAGGTGGGACTAGTGGAGATGGGACATGTTGGTCGGTGTGGGCAAGATGGGTCAGTGGGCCTGTTTCCTCGCTGTATGTCTGCTATGTGGTAGTTGGTTAGGGTTGCCAGCTGTCCCATATTAGCCGGGACATCCCGTATATTGGGCTAAATTGGTTTGTCCCGTACGGGACCGCCCATGAACCGTGTTAGGCCCGGGGGGAGCTGTAGGCGGACACTGTGGGCCCGGACACTGTAGGCCCAGACACTGTAGGCCCGGACACTGTAGGCCCGTACACTGTAGGCCCGGACACTGTAGGCCCAGACACTGTAGGCCCGGACACTGTAGGCCCGGACACTGTAGGCCCGGACACTGTGGGCCTGGACACTGTTGGCCCGGGGGCCGCTGTCGGCCTGGAGGCCCGGGTGCCGCCTTTGGTGGCGCGGGAGCATGTGGCCACTGGCTGGGTGAGGTCACGTGGGGCGCGGGGCGGTGACGTCACCCTTTGTCCCTTACATCGGGAGTGAGAATAGTTGGGGCACCTGTCTTGACTCTTGTTTTGTTTTGGTGCAGGTGTTACAACTGCGGAGGCCTGGACCACCACGCGAAGGAATGCAGCCTACCTCCTCAGCCAAAGAAGTGCCATTACTGCCAGAGCATCACGCACATGGTGGCCAACTGTCCCCACAAAACACTGCCACTGCCCCCCCAGCTCCCCGCCCCTCAGGGAAAGCACGAAGTGGATCCTCAGCCTTCCACCACCTCCGCCCCCTCCTCCCACCAGGCTGCTCTCCCCCCCAGGGAAGCGGGAGGGCTGCAAGGCCCTCCGGCCCCGGCTCGCCCGCAGGAGGGGAAGGCCGAGTCGGAAAACTCCGCCAATTCATCTCACGAGGCCGCCGCCTGTCCCGAAGAGCCCGGCAGGAAAGGGCCCGCGGTTCAGAAACGGAAAAACACAGAGAGCAAGTGACCTCCGTTGAAGTTCTTTTTGTTAAACACACACATACGTATATATATATATATATATACATATATATATATAATGAGAGAAAAAAAACAAATAGGATCTCAAACTACCTCATAACTTGCAGAAGTGAAGGGGAAGCAAAATCACTCAAGCTGCCACCTCTTTCGACGGGCACAAAGGATCTGATGAAGGAGCCGAGCGAGACTTCATTCAAACAATGCAAGGTGTTTTGTCGTTTGGATTAAATTTGCGCGCAATGTCCAACGTGCTCTATTTTCTACCCAAATATGCAGGAGATGCCTCTCGGCGCGCACGCACGCACGCACGCGCCCGCCCGTGGGTCCGGCGCGTGTTCCGGTGGTCCGGCGGTGTGCGCGCCTTTTCTTCGTTGACTTTTCTAATCTTTTTATAGGGAGCACACTTCCTCACCCACTCTCTCCCGGTGCTCTCTCTCTCTCTCTCTCTCTCTCTCTCGAGGGGGGGGGGGGACTTCGAGCCAAGCAATATATATATATATATACGGAAAACACTACGATCGGAGCTCCCGCTCTCCGAGCGGCGGGTGGGCCGGATCGATGGATGCCTCCCCTGACACGCGTTGAATACCAAAGGAAATCGAGAAACCGATGCTGCCAGAGTTGGGGGGGGGGTTATCGAGGCAATCAGCGAGCGTCTAGCTGGATGTCCGCTGATTGTGTGTAATAATAATTAATACGGGGCAGTGTTCTTGCCTCTCTGGGCGACGCCACTGCTGAGGTAGAAGCCTCTGTCTCGAACTTCGGTTCGTTGAAACTACAGATAATGTGAATGTGTTTGTGTATCTGTGATGCAAATGCTTTTTTTTTTTGAGGTGTGTGGGGGGGAGGGAGTTTATTTTATGTTAATTGTGTCTTAAACTCGAATCTGTGAACACTGTAGAATACTTTCATATAAATATATATATATATCTATGTCCCGATATATATAGGTCTACAATGTAAAAGAAAAGATTAGGAATTAGTGTGCTGTGGAGATTTGAATGTCACTCCACTTCTGCTGGTGTTCTGTAGGGCAGCGGTCAGACTTTGTTTCTGCAAGAGATGCAGTATTAGTTCAACATTTCTTTTTAAAAGGGTTCACTTAATGTCAGTAGATTCCAGCCTCAGTAAGTTGCCTTAAACCACAGTGCATTCAACAACTTGGAATTTCCCTTGGTTCTCAGCTTCCACTTATAGTGTGGCCCTCGTAGAAGGAACCACTTCAACCGCAGCCTATAGAAACATAGAAAATAGGTGCAGGAGTAGGCCATTCGGCCCTTCCAGCCTGCACTGCCATTCAGTGTGATCATGGCTGATCATCCAACTCAGTATCCCGTACCTGCCTTCTCTCCATACCCCCTGATCCCTTTAGCCACAAGGGCCACATCTAACTCCCTCTTAAATATAGCCAATGAACTGGCCTCAACTATAACATAACATAACAGAACTTTATTGTCATTCGGTATAAATACCGAACGAAATTTCAGCAGTCACAAGACACAGCAAAAAAGAAAAGAACACAGGACACCCGACCCCAACACCAACATCCATCACAGTGGCTCCAAACACCCCCTCACTCTAAACATCCATCACTGTGGCAGAGAATTCCACAGATTCACCACTCTCTGTGTGAAACAAAACTTTCTCATCTCGGTCCTAAAAGACTTCCCCCTTTATCCTTAAACTGTGACCCCCTTGTTCTGGACTTCCCCAACATTGGGAACAATCTTCCTGCATCTAGCCTGTCCAACCCCTTAAGAATTTTGTAAGTTTCTATAGGATCCCTCCTCAATCTTCTAAATTCCAACGAGTACAAGCCGAGTCTATCCAGTCTTTCTTCATACGAAAGTCCTGCCATCCCAGGAATCAATCTGGGATCAATCTATTGTCTATTGTCTAAGGGTCGCGGAGCCATAGAGTTGAAACAGGCCCTTCGGCCCAACTTGCCCACAGCGGCCAACATGTCCCAGCTAACACAAGTCCCACCTGCCTGCGTTTGGTCCGTATCCCTCCAAACCTCTGTCCTATCCACGTGTACCTGTGTAACTGGTTCTTAAATGTCGGGATAGTCCCTGCCAAAACGTCACCTCTCATTCAGGAGAACGGTCCTGATCTGAGATGTCAGTTGTCCAAGTTTAGTTTTAGAGACACAGCGCGGAAACAGGCCCATCGGCCCATCGTGTTTGCCCAGCCCAGCAATCCCCGCGCACTTACACTAACCTACACACACTCGGAACAATTTACAATTATACCAAGTCAATTAACCTACAAAACTGTCTGTCTTTGGAGTGTGATTGGAAACCAGAGATCCCGGAGAAAACCCACGCAGGTCACGGGGAGAAAGTACAAGCTCCGTACAGACACGGACTTCTCCAGGGATTCTGCCTGAGTTACTCCTGCATTTTCTGTCTGTCCTACAACTTCCAATACCCGTTTACAAGATGCATACGTCATAGAGTGATACAGTGTGGAAACAGGCCCTTCGGCCCAACTTGCCTACGCCAACCAAAATATCCCAGCTACATTAGTCCCACCTGTCTGCATTTAGCCCATGTCCTTCTAAACCTGTTGAATCCATGTACCTGTCCAAATGTTTCTTAAACGTTGCGATATTACCTGCCTCGAACCACCTCTTCCGGCAGCTCGTTCCATACACCCACCTCCTTCTGTGTGGAAAAGTTACCTCTCGGGTTCCCAATAAATCTTTCCCCTCACACCTTAAAACTTTTGTCCCTTGGTTCTTGATTCCCTTACCCTGGATAAAAGCCATTCACTCTACCTATTCCCCTCATGAATTTTATTACTTAAACCCCACTGAGCATCGGTTTTGGAATTGGAGTATACCCTGAGAATTTAAACCAAATGTTTAATGGTGTGACCAGTCTATTTCGTCAATGAGAGAGTGGAAGCTCAGAGAGCCCATTAAAGATAAGGGCGGCACGGTGGCGCGGTGGTAGACTTGCTGCCTTAGAGCGCTACAGACCCGGGTTCGATCCCGACTACGGGCGCCGTCTGTACAGAGTTTGTACGTTCTCCCTGTGACCTGCGTGGGTTTTCTCCGTGTGCGGTTTCCTCCCACACTCCAAAGACGTACAGGTTTGTAGGTTAATTGGCTTGGTATAAGTGTAAAAGTGTCCCTAGTGTGTGTAGGGTGGTGTTAATATGTGGGGATCGCTGGTCGGTGCAGATTCGGTGGGCCGAAGGGCTTGTTTCAATGCTAAACTAAACTAAAGATCTCGCTTATGTGAAAATCACTCCGAGATATATTTTTTAATTGGTGCCCATGATAATCAAATTTATATTATTAGCTAACAAGCAGGAAATAGAGCCAGCATACAAACAGGCCCAACAGCTCAACTTGCCCACACTGGCCAACATGTCCCATCTACACTAGTTCCACCTGCCCGCGATTGGCCCATATCCCTCTAAATCTAAACCTTAGACAGCAACAATCATCAAAGCTAGGCTTTTCCCAACTAGAACAGAACAGTCAGGAAAGGAGTTCATAACAGCATTAGCTGATACTAGCCTAATTTGAGGAAGGACATCTTTGCTATTGAGGCAGTGCAGTGTAGGTTCACGAGGTTAATCCCTGGGATGGTGGGACTGTCATATGAGGAAAGATTGGAAAGACTGGGTTTGTATTCACTGGAATTTAGAAGGATGAGAGGACATCTTATAGAAACGTATACAATTATTAAAGGACTGGACAAGCTAGATGCAGGAAAAATGTTCCCAATGTTGGGGGAGTCCAGAACCAGGGGCCACAGTCTAAGAATAAAGGGGAGGCCATTTAAAACTGAGGTGAGAAGAAACTTTTTCACCCAGAGAGTTGTGAATTTGTGGAATTCTCTGCCACAGAGGGCAGTGGAGGACAATTCACTGGGTTACTGATTGTGGACGATCAGCCATGATCACAATGAATGGCGGTGCTAGCTCGAAGGGCCGAATGGCCTCCTCCTGAACCTATTTTCTATGTTTCTATCATCCCCCACAAACAGAAAAGACTCAGATCCTCCAGCTTTCTCGCCCCCTATCTGCCAGAGGAGGTAGATGTGGCTGGGACTATCCCAACGTTTAAGAAACATATAGACAGGTACACGGATAGGACAGGTTTGGAGGGATATGGACCAAATGTGGGCAGGTGGGACCAGTGTAGCTGGGACATGTTGGCCGGTGTGGGCAAGTTGGGCCAAAGGGCCTGTTTCCACACTGTATCACCATGACTCTATGGACTCTATCTCCTCACCCCACCATAATCAGTCTGAATGAAGAACGTTCCCAAACCAAATTGTCACGGTCAGTCCGAAGAAGGCTCCCGACCCGAAGCATCGCTTATCCATGTTCTCCAGAGATGCTGCCTGACCCGCTGAGTTACTCCAGCACTTTGTGTCCTTTGTGTAAACCGGTATCTGCAGTTCCTTGTTTCTGTTGTTAGTTCGTTGGGTGTACCAACGTTAAGTTCATAAGTTCATAAATTCAAATGTGATAGGAGCATAATTAGGCCATTCAGCCCATCAAGTCTACTCCGCCATTCAATCATGGCTGATCTATCTCTCCCTCCTAACCCCATTCTCCTGCCTTCTCCCCATAACCCCTGACACCCGCACTAATCAAGAATCTATTTATCTCTGCCTTAAAAATATCCATTAATGGCCTCCACGGCTTTCTGTGCCAATGAATTCCACAGATTCACCACCCCCTGACTAAATAAATTCCTCCTCGTATGCTTTCTAAACGTACAACCTTTTATTTTGAGGGGCTGTGACCTCTGGTCCTGGACTCTCCCACTAGTGGAAACATCCTCTCCACATCCACTCTATCCAGGCCTTTCACTATTCGGTACGTTTCAATGAGGTCCCTCTCTCATCCTTCTAAACTCCAGCGAGTACAGGCCCAGTGAGACTCCACTGAGACTCTGTGAGACTCTGTGAGTCTCAGTGCACACCAGGGAGTTATGTTTCCAAAGGGCAATGGCTGGCAGTTAACAAAAGTAAAAGGAATGAGCCTTAACAGGCATGAATCAACTAAAAAAAGGTGGTGCAGCGGTAGAGTTGCTGCCTTACAGCGCCAGAGACCCGGGTTCGATCCCGATTACGGGTGCTGCCTGTACGGAGTTTGTACGTTCTCCCCGTAACCTGCGTGGGTTTTGTGCTCCGGTTTCCTCCAAAGACGTACAAGTCTGTAGGTTGACTTTAAATTAAACCAACATTGCCAAGGTTAAGTCTGAAGAAGAGTCTAGACCCGAAACATCACCGATTTCTTTTCATATCATATATATATACAGCCGGAAACAGGCCTTTTCGGCCCACCAAGTCCGTGCCGCCCAGCGATCCCCGCACATTAACACTATCCTACACCCACTATGGACAATTTTTACATTTACCCAGCCAATTAACCTACATACCTGTACGTCTTTGGAGTGTGGGAGGAAAACGAAGATCTCGGAGAAAACCCACGCAGGTCACGGGGAGAACGTACAAACTCCTTACAGTGCAGCACCCGTAGTCAGGATCGAACCTGAGTCTCCGGCGCTGCATTTTCTCCGAAGATGCTGCCTGACCCGCTGAGTTACTCCAGCATTTTGTGTCTATCTTAGATTTGTAGGTTAATTGGTTTTGATAAAATTGTCCCTAGTGTGTAGGATAGGGCTAGTGTATGGGATGATTGTTGGTCGGGATGGACTCGGTGGGCCGAAGGGCCTGTTTCCGCGCTGTTTTTTAAAGTCTAAAACTAAAATGTTCTCATGCGTTGCTCATTTCAATAGACAATAGGTGCAGGAGGAGGCCTTTCGGCCCTTCGAGCCAGCACCACCATTCAATGTGATCATGGCTGATCATTCTCAATCAGTACCCCGTTCTTGCCTTCTCCCCGTACCCCCTGACTCCGCTATCCTTAAGAGCTCTATCTAGCTCTCTCTTGAATGCATTACTGAGGGTTTTAGAAATTCATTGATTTCACTGAGTAGTTTAATTCAGTTTAGTTTAATTTAGAGATACAGCGCGAAAACAGGCCCTTCGGCCCACCGAGTCCACACTGACCAGCGATCCCCGCACAATACCACTACCCTACACACACCAGGGACTATTTACAATTAGCCTACAAACCTGTGCGTCTTTTGAGTGTGGGAGGAAACCGGAGCTCCCGGAGAAAACCCACGCGGGCCACTGGAAGAACCTACAAGCTCCGTGTACAGACAGCACCCGTAGTCAGGATCGAACCCGGGTCTCTGGCGCTGTAAGGCAGCAACTCTACCGCTGCAGTCTAATTTTTTGGTTGCAGCCTAAAATAAATAATCGTGCGTGCATCTTAGCAAGTCCTGCCTCGGTTCTGCTGAATGTACTTGAAGGCTTAGTTTAAGAATATAACTGCAGATGCTGGTACAAATCGGAGGTATTTATTTCACAAAATGCTGGAGTAACTCAGCGGGTCAGGCAGCATCTCAGGAGGGAAGGAATGGGTGACGTTTCGGGTTCAGACTGAAGAAGGGTCTCGACCCGAAACGTCACCCATTCCTTCTCTCCTGAGATACTGCCTGACCCGCTGAGTTACTCCAGCATTTTGTGAAATGAAATGAAGGCTTAGTTTCAACAGTCACTTTTCACTTCCCACTATTAATCAAGTTACTAATTTCATTAGATACACCGTGGATAAAAGGGAAAAGGCAAGAGCGTGCACCAAACTGCGGTCAGGAACTAATATGATCTTGGCATCTCATTATAGTTAATGGGATTGAGATGAAGGTCGCCCTCTTTGAACTGCTGTTTAAATGGCATTTCAACACATCCCCCGAGTGGTGTTGCCAGGAATGCTCGAATTTCTTTGTAAAATTTCTTTGTAAACACGACTGAATGGGGCAGTACATCGCTTAAAAACCCCGGGTTGGGTTTTCGACCCAGTTCCAAACATGAAAATGATTCATCGAGATAACGTCACATTGCAGATCCCGCAATTTGAACTTCAGGTAGACAATAGACAATAGACAATAGGTGCAGGAGGAGGCCATTCGGCCCTTCGAGCCAGCACCGCCATTCAATGTGATCATGGCTGATCATTCTCAATCAGTACCCCGTTCCTGCCTTCTCCCCTTACCCCCTGACTCCGCTATCCTTAAGAGCTCTATCTAGCTCTCTCTTGAATGCATTCAGAGAATTGGCCTCCACTGCCTTCTGAGGCAGAGAATTCCACAGATTCACAACTCTCTGACTGAAAAAGTTTTTCCTCATCTCCGTTCTAAATGGCCTACCCCTTATTCTTAAACTGTGGCCCCTTGTTCTGGACTCCCCCAACATTGGGAACATGTTTCCTGCCTCTAATGTGTCCAACCCATGACGGTAGGTCAGAAAGAAGGGGGGGAGAAGTCATCACCAAAGCAAAGAGGATTTTTGAACGGCATCTGCCCAGTGCTGAGGTCATGTGCGTTGATGTGATTGTATATTTGTCACGGGGGGAGACTACTACTTGTACAAATTCAGGGGGGGGGGGGGGAAGAGAAGCTATTTATTTGGCTGCTGCACCCTTCAAAAAATTCCCCTCCCGGGAGGATTGAGTTCATGTGAAAGCTGATACCTGCAGGAGACTTCAAAGTGGATGTATATTGGTCAGGCTGGAATCTGGTAGGCATTAGCTGGACAATGCAAGTATGATAAATTAAGTGTGGCAAAGATTTTTCTGTTCCCCGACACGAGGAAGAGATTGTTGCTTTCCACCTCCGTGGCACTGAGAACAAAACTGCTGCTCAGTGTGAGTGTGTGAGTGTGTGTGTGTGTGTGTGTGTGTGTGTGAGTGAGTGTGTGTGAGTGTGTGTATGTGAGTGAGTGTGTGCGTGTGAGTGTGTGAGTGAGTGTGTGTGAGTGTGAGTGAGTGAGTGTGAGTGAGTGTGAGTGAGTGTGTGTGAGTGAGTGTCAGTGAGAGTGAGTGAGTGTGTGTGAGTGTGAGTGTGAGTGAGTGTGTATGTGAGTGTGAGTGAGTGTGCGTGTGAGTGTGTGAGTGAGTGTGTGTGAGTGAGTGAGTGTGAGTGAGTGAGTGTGAGTGAGTGTGTGTGAGTGAGTGTCAGTGAGTGTGTGAGTGTGTGCGTGTGAGTGAGTGTGTGTGAGAGTGTGAGAGTGTGTGTGAGTGAGTGTGTGTGAGTGTATGTGAGTGTGAGAGTGAGTGAGTGTGTGAGAGTGGGTGTTACACACAAGCATGAACTGCCTGAATGTGTGAGATAGATGTAGCCTGTTTGAAACACTTTAACCCAACGTAGAGAAGTGTGTCCGTGACTGAAGTATACAAGCCCCCTACTTTGAGGCTGCCTCGATGTTATATACACAGCGAAACGTCCCCGTAATCTGAAACCTTGACGATATTGAATGTGTTGCACCGATCGAGAGAAATGTGCGTTTACGTTTATTTAAAAGTGTATAGACAAATCAGAGCAGCGGTGCTTAATCTACACGTGTAGGCCTTTTTTTGTTCAAATTGAAAGAGAGAACGAGAGATTAGGCAACGAAACAACAAGGAAAATGCAAGCTCTAAGTCACTTTGACACGGTAAACCAAAGCTTCTTGACCTTATTGAATGAAGAAAGCGTGAACGTTTCCTTAGTCGGCCATTCCCTGCTTACAATGGAAAGTTCAAAGCTGAGATAAGATTTTGTAGCCAACAATGGCGCGGGCATCCAGAACGTACTTTTTCCCGGGGTGCAAGTGAAGAGACATTGCCAAGCATGTGAAATATCACACAGCGAGGGTACTACTGGTGTATCACACTGAACTCAGACGAGAGCACAGACCAAACATATCTGAAAAGACAATAAGATTGGTTTTGTATTTTTGTATATTGTAATGACTTAAGGATCAATACTACTCCAAAGTATATCTCAGGAGAAAGAACTCAGGGAATATACCAAGTAGGTTTATTTTTATTTGCAGAATTTTTAAGTACTGGTGACTTATTCAAGAGTACTTCGAACAAACCAAATAGTTTTTAGAGACTGGGTATCGATATCTATATTTACACACTTTTGTTAGTAACTACCTCTGAGCTTTACATAGCCCTATGTTTCTGATAATCAAATTTATGGCATCTTTTTTTTTGTATTTGTTATTTTTGTATAAAAAAATAATAATGGTAGAGTTATTTTATTGTACTGAATGCTTATGAATTTACTCATCATAATCCAATGTTTTTGTTGCTGTTGTTGTTGTAAGGTTGGATCACATGGAATTGTTATGGTGTGTTTTGACTTGGTAAAACAGACCTCTTTTATTTTTTTTTCTTCTTCCCGTTTACAGCAAATGGCTACCTCATCCCCTTTTTCTGTTACAGTCTCTCCGACTTTTTATTGTCTTGCCTTTGACCCGTTAGTTGTCGAAAACCACACTTTCAGTGAACCGCCGCTGGACAGAAGGATCAGGGGTACTTTTCTGATTCCGTTCCACTTCTCTGGATGTCAAGAAGTTCACGAGTCATGGGAGCAGAATTAGGCCATGTGGCACCATCGAGTCGACTCCGCCATTCAAACGTGGCCGATCTATCTCTCCCTCCAAAACCCCATTGCTCCTGCCTTCTCCCCACCACCCCTGACACCCTTATTAATCAATCAATCAATCAATCAATCTCCGCCTTTAAAACGCCCAATGTCTTGGCCTCCGCCGTCTGTGGTCAGAATGTGGCAAGGCGAGGATGATCTTAGTTCCAGCAGAACTCGCAAGAGACTAAAGGGCCTGTCCCAGTTAGGCGACTGCCGGCGACTAGGCTGTCGCCAAACGTTTGCCGGGGTGTCGCGCGCATGCATGACCGTGAGGAGTCTTCAATGAATCGCAGCGGATCTCGGCGCGTCGCGGAAAAAGTTTCCACATAGAAATTTCTCGGCGACAGCTGGCTTGTCGCCAGGTATCGTAGCTTATTGCGGGCGCTGTCTGTCGCATGCTGTCCCCAGGTTTGCTAGGTTGTCGCAGATGCATTTAGAAGCACGTAATATTAAATTAAGAAAAGGCATTTGAAGATACCAGAAGATAGTTTTGCTTAACCAATTTATTTACCGTCAGGACACTTGACAGGTAGATTGGAGGCGACAGTTTGACGGTCAGGTAAGCGCGGGGATTTCGCGATGTTTCCGAAGACGGTGTGATCTCTTAGCCAGGTGCTAGTTTCACAAAAAAAAAGTAACTGGTGTCGACCCGACTCGGCATTGTCGTGGTCATTGTCGTGGGGTAAAAGAACATTTCGGCGATCTGCTATGACTTTGACAGTCGCCGGCAGTCGCCTTAAAAATCGTGTAACTGGGACAGGCCCTTTAGGCATTTCTGGAGTATGGCAAAAATGTCGCCGTTGAGAGTGAATGGGACTTTATTTATTCCTGTCCCACAACACATTCGTTCAGAAGGCAAAACTGCTAGCAATAATCTGCGCATAGTCTAGAAATGTATGCAATTCGCGAGATGCAAAAATTCATGATTGGTAGGAGGTCGTAGAAAATAATTCCATTAGAGACCAATATTTGATTGTGTCTTCAACTCTTCTTCCGTTCATGTTAATTTGACGGCCATTTGACACTGTATGTAACACGAAAGGCTTCACCATTTATCACAGTATTTATTTATGGGGGTGGTTGATGTCGATTGTGTTTTTTTGTTTCAGCAAAGCTTTCTTTGTCCCATATCATGAGCTTTGGTTAAAATCGGCAGTCGGGCTACAAAGGGTGTGGATTAGTGGGGTGAATGTCTGGCGCTATTAAGAGACGATCTGGCCAAGTTCAGAAGTTCATGCTTTGATTGGTAAGGGTGTCAGGGGTTAATGGGGAGAAGGCAGGAGAATGGGGTTGAGAGGGAGAGAGATAGATCAGCCATGATTGAATGGCGGAGTAGACTTGATTGGCCTAATTCTGCTCCTATCACTTATGAACTTTAATGGCTTGAAGCTAACAATAAAGGAAATCCAGCAACTTCAGTGTTCATAAGTTCTCGGAGCAGAATTAGGCCATTCGGCCCATCAAGTCTACACCGCCATTCAATCATGGCTGATCTATCTTTCCCTCTCAACCCCATTCTCCTGCCTTCTCCCCTTAACCCCTGACCCCGGTACTATTTCCAGATTCTGTCAATCTCTGCCTTAAAAATACCCAATAACTTGACATCCACAAACTTCTGCAGCAATGAATTCCACTGATTCACCACCCTCTGGCTAAAGAGATTCCTCCTCATCTCCTTTTCTAAAGGCACATCCTTTTATTCTGAGACTGTGGCCTCTGGTCCTGGACTCTCCCGCCAGTGGAAACATCCTCTCCACATCCACTCGATCCAGGCCTTTCTATCGCACAAATAGGTCAGGAATTCTCATCAGGAGGAAACTGCATCCTGTGCTTTCTGAATCTCTTGGTTCTTACCGCTCAGATATTGGGTTTCCTTTGGCTCAGTGACAGTCCTAACAACCCCTCCTTCACTGAGGACCACCTACCATCTTTCCCAAACAATATCTCCCACACCCTTGAGAGATGAAACGTAGAAACACAGAAACATAGAAAATAGGTGCAGGAGGAGACCACTCAGCCCTTCGAGCCAGCACCGCCATTCATTTTGGTCATGGCTGATCATCCACAGTAACCCGTGCCTGCCTTCTCCCCATATCCCTTGGTTCCGCTAACCCCTAGAGCTCTATCTAACTCTCTCTTAAATTCATCCAGTGAATTGGCCTCCACTGCCTTCTGTGGCAGAGAATTCCACAAATTCACAACTCTCTGGGTGAAAAAGTTTTTTCTCACCTCAGTTTTAAATGGCCTCCTCTCTATTCTTAGACTGTGTGACCCCTGGTTCTGGACTCCCCCCAACATTGGGAACATTTTTCCTGCATCTAGCTTGTCCAGTCCTATAATTTTATACGTTTCGACAAGATCCCCTCTCATCCTTCTAAATTCCAGTGAATACAAGCCCAGTCTTTCCAATCTTTCCTCATATGACAGTCCCGCCATCCTGGGGATTAACCTCGTGAACCTACGCCGCACTGCCTCAATAGCAAGGATGTCCTTCCTCAAATTAGGAAAGCCTCTCTCAAAGAAGAGACACACAATGGTGGAGTAACTCAGCGGGCCAGGCAGCATCTCTGGAGAACATAGACAGGTGACGTTTCGGCTCGACGCCCTCGTGTGTAGTCTTTCCGCT
Organism: Rhinoraja longicauda; assembly: GCF_053455715.1. Taxonomy (NCBI): domain Eukaryota; kingdom Metazoa; phylum Chordata; class Chondrichthyes; order Rajiformes; family Arhynchobatidae; genus Rhinoraja; species Rhinoraja longicauda. The sequence continues at coordinate 82,030,268 of NC_135957.1, forward strand.
GACCGGTTAACACGCATCAGAAATCTTTTCATTGTATCATGGTAGACGAGACATTAAACTAAACTAAACTAAACTAAAGTAAACTAAAATAAGGGCCTTATATATTTTAATGCAATAGTGTTTTAATTGTCACAAATGCAACTGCACAGTGAAATTCCTGTTGCATATACTACACATGTGGGCGCCTCCATTATTGGTGCCGTTATTCAAAGTGCAAAGTCCGGTTAGCCCGCACGCTCAATGTACTGGAGCAGTCCCATGAACTGGCATCCCTCTCCTCTCCTCTCCTCCACTCGCCTGGCCATCTCTGTGTCCCAGTGTCGCCTCCTGTAGTCGACCTTGAAGGCGCTGGAGGCGTTACCCCCAGATCCTTGAAAAGGGTCCTGACCCAAATCGTCACCAATGCCTGTTCTCTAGAGATGCTGCCTGAGCCGCTGAGTTACTCCAGCATTTTGTGCCTTTCCTCGGTAAACCAGCACCTGCAGCTACTTTGCTTCTCCTCTCTCAAAGAAGCTCGTCTCAGAACAGGGGAATGTGAACTGAATGCATGATCTCATCTCGTTCCCAGAATGAGTCGTCTACAGGGGTTGCCAACTATCTCACTCCCAAATAAGGGACAAGGTGACGTCACCGCCCCACGTGACCTCACCCAGCCAGCAGCCACGTGCTCCCGCTCCACCAATGGCGGCCGCCCGGGCTGGGAGGCCTCCTATAGGCCGACAGCGCCGTCCGGGCCTAATATGGGACAAAGGCAGTCCCATACGGGACAAACCAATTTAGCCCAAAATACAGGATGTCCCGGCTAATACGGGACAGTTGGCAACCCTAGTTGTCCATAATGCAAAAAAGAAACAGAACAACTACTGACTTCACCTCAAGTTCCTTGAGTTATGGGCGTTTATTTTAATATATATTGCCTGTATATTAGAGTATTTGAAGTTACCATTTGTGGGAAATTAGTTCTACCTCTAAACATTCCTCTTTTGTTCATTTAGCAGTGTTACTTTGCCAATATTATGGTGAACTGCAGAGATTGTAACCAGTCAGTACAGATAACCCTCATTATTGTGGACCATAGGGATGGGGTGGTCTCATAAGGTCATAAGTGATAGGAGCAAAATTAGGCCATTCGGCCCATCGTCTACTCCGCCATTCAATCATGGCAGATCTATCTCTCCCTCTCAACCCCATTCTCCTGCCTTCTCCCCATAACCCCTGACACCCGTACTAATCAGGAATCTGTCTCTCTCTGCCTTAAAAATATCCTTTGATTTGGCCTCCACAGCCTTCTGAGTAATTGGGTCAATCCAAGATGGCGCCTAAGCTAGGCGATTCTTTGTGTGCTGGTCACAGAAGTGGATCTGCAATCATGTATCACAATTGCAGTCATACAATCATACAGTGTGGAAACAGGCCCTTCGGCCCACTTGCCCACACCGGCCAACATGTCCCATCTACACTAGTCCCACCTGCTTGCATTTGGCCCATATCCCTCTAAACCTGTCCTATCCATGTACCCGTCTAATTGTTCCTTAAACGTCCCTACCTCCTGCGGCAGCTTGTTCCATACACCCACCACCCTTTTTGTGAAAAAGTTACCCCTCAAGATTCCTTTAAAATCTTTTCCCCCTCACCTTGAACCTATGTCCTCTGGTCCTCGATTCACCTACTCTGGACAAGAGACTGTGCATCTACCCGATCTATTCCTCTCATGATTTTATACACAATCATTCCACTTTTTAAAATACACTGTAAATGGCTCGATTGTAATTATGTATTGTCTTTCTGCTGACCCGCCAGTTCAGTTTAGTTTATTCGATTTTTGTGTACCGAGGCACAGTGAAAAGCTTTTGTTGCGTGCTAACCAGTCAGCGGAAAGAAAATACATGATTACAATCGAGCCATTCACAGTGTGCAGATACATGATAAGGAAATAACGTTTAGTTCAAGGGCAAAGCCAGTAAAGTCCGATCAAAGATAGTCCGAGGGTCTCCAATGAGGCAGATAGTAGTTCAGGACCGCTCTCTGGTTGTGGTAGGATGGTTCAGTTGCCTGATATAAAGAGATCCGTAATAACGAGGGAAGACTGTATTTCTAATTTCAGCTATTAATGTGTGGAAACTTTCTTCTTACTCTCTATCAAAACGTGAAACACTGTTATTTTTGTATTGCTAAGTTTCATAAGTGATAGGAGCAGAATTAGGCCATTCGGCCCACCAAGTCTACTCCGCTTGTATTGTACAATCGTGGCCGATCCATCTCCCCCTCTCAACCCCATTCTCCTGCCTTCTCCCCATAACCCCTGACACCCGTACCAATTAAGAATCTATCTATCTATCTCCGCCTTAAAAATATCCAAAGACTTGTCCTCCACATCCTTCTGCGGCGATGGATTCCACGGATTCACCGCCCTCTAACTGAAGGTTTCTTCTTTTTACAGCGTTAAATGATCATTCGCTGGTTTTAAACATACCTTGGCTGCCATTTTGGATTTTCATTCTACATGTTTACAATATACTGTTGTGTTATTTGTTGGTTGGTATTTAAGAACATTGGGTATTGTACCACTAAATTGCAGGTACGGGTCCTATCTGTTGGGTATAAAAACCATGCTGTCTAAATATTGGATCATAGCACTGATTACCTTCCTTGACATTACCTAGTTCTATTTCAATACTTAATTCAGAACTGGTCTTTTTTTCATTAGCTTTTGTGAAACACAGGCCCATCACACAGCCTGGAAATTATTTTACTTGATTTAAAGAGAATAAATGTATAAGTACCATTTAATAAATGATTCCATTCATTTACCTTACAAAGCGTTGCTGTCTATTTTCATTAAAAATCTAATTATTTCGACACTTTGATTTTAGTGATCACAATCACACTCTCAATAATACTTTATTAGCCAAGTATGGTTTTGCAACATAAACGAGGAATTTCATTTGCCGTTCAGAAAAAGGATCTCGACCCGAAACGTCGCCCATTCCTTCTCTCCTGAGATGCTGCCTGACCTGCTGAGTTACTCCAGCATTTTGTGAATAAATACCTTGGATTTGTACCAGCATCTGCAGTTATTTTCTTATTCTCAATCTCGTTGTATTGTACAATGACAATAAAAGATATTGTATTGTATCGTATTGTACCCGTCTAATTGTTTCTTAAATGTCGCAATAGTCCCAACCTCAACTACCTCCTCCGGCAGCTTGTTCCATACATGAGCCACCCTTTGTGTGAAAATGTTACTCCTCAGGTTCCCATGAAATCTTAATAAACATAATACTCTAAATGTGGTTTCACCAATGTCTTATATAACTGTAACATGACCTCCCAACGTCTATACTCTATACTCTGACTGATGAAAGCCAATGTGCCCAAAGCCTTCTTGACCATTTGATCCACCCTGTGACGCCACCTTCAAGGAACCATGCACCTGCACTCCCAGATCCCACTGCTACACAACACTCCTCAGAGCCCTACCGTTCACAGTCTGAAGAAGGGTCTCGACCCGAAACGTCACCCATTCCCATTTATGTGGATAAATGTGAGGTTATCCACTTTGGCGGCAAGAACAGGAAAGCAGAGTATTACCTGAATGGTGACCGATTGGGAGAAGGGGAGATGCAACGTGACCTGGGTGTCATGGTGCACCAGTCATTGAAAGCAAGCGTGCAGGTGCAGCAGGCAGTGAAGAAAACGAATGGTATGTTGGCATTCATAGCAAGAGGATTTGAGTTTAGGAGCAGGGAGGTTCTGCTGCAGTTGTACAGGGCCTTGGTGAGACCGCACCTGGAGTATTGTGTGCAGTTTTGGTCTCCTAACCTGAGGAAAGACATTCTTGCCTTAGAGGGAGTACAGAGAAGGTTCACCAGATTAATCCCTGGGATGGCGGGACTTGCATATGAGGAAAGACTGGATAGACTGGGCTTGTACTGGCTGGAATTTAGAAGACTGAGGGGGGATCTTATAGAAACATATAAAATTCTTAAGGGGTTGGAGAGGCTAGATGCGGGAAGATTGTTCCCGATGTTGGGGGAGTCCAGAACCAGGGGTCACAGCTTAAGGATGGGGGAAGTCTTTTAGGACCGAGATGAGAAAACATTTCTTCACACAGAGAGTGGTGAGTCTGTGGAATTCTCTGCCACAGAAGGTAGTTGAGGCCAGTTCATTGGCTATATTTAAGAGGGAGTTAGATGTGGCCATTTTTGCTAAAGGGATCAGGGGGTATGGAGAGAAGGCAGGTACAGGATACTGAGCTGGATGATCAGCCATGATCATATTGAATGGCAGTGCAGGCTCGAAGGGCCGAATGGCTTACTCCTGCATCTATTTTCTATGTTTCTATGTTTCCCTCTCTCCTAGATGCTGCCTGACCTTCTGAGTTACTCCAGCATTTTGTGATACCTACCGTTCATTGTGTAGGTCCTGCCCATGTTAGACTTCCCAAAATGCAACACTTCACATTTCTCTGTATTAAATTCTATTAACC